>NC_140815.1:4965000-5265000 GCF_050613455.1 Vespa mandarinia | reverse complement strand
ATGGCGAGAAATTCCTAGCAGAATTCTTTTAAGAAACAGGATGCCGTGCCGTTGGCGCCAGAGATTAATAATGTAATTACAGTCTCAACGAACGGACGACGTCGCGAAGCTTGCCAAATCAAATCGCCACCCGTCCTGTCCTATTCCATCGCGTGTCAATTTTATACAACTTTCGTCTGATGCGTCATGTTAAACGCATGACTTCTTTTGGTCAAAACAATCCATTTTTTTTCTTTCCTTACATTTTCTTAAATAGTTCCAAGAATATTCAATTAAAGTTACAGATCAAAATTTTGAAAAATGACGAAGTAATAACGATAATAGCAATGGGATAATTGGCGATCTGAATTAATGCTTTCAAATCGAACAACTATTTCATCCCTTAACTTTTCTTTACCGTTTTAAATCTTTTTATTTTATTTCAAGCTCTAGATTGCCGTACAAATTTACGTAGGTATCACGTCAAATCATACTTTGACAAATATTTACGCCAATGGCTGAGAATCAGCCATTTATCATTATTCTTAAATGAAAAAATTTACATTTTAATCTTCGAAGTACGTTTTATCAGGCAAAGAAAAGTTTAACCTTATAAATAATAAAGGTTTCTCAGCAAAAAGTTATAGTAAAAAACTGTTTCTTTTTATTTCCTAAAAGTCCTGTATATCCTTAAGTTTTACTTGAGTTTTATCAAATATTAGCATTTAAACGGGTTCTCTTGAAATTTACCAAGGAAAATATTTCCGATCGATCAGGGGTCTATTAGGGAGGAGAAGAAGCTTATCTAAACATTATGCATTCGTCTCTTCAGGTTCGCGCGGAGCAAAATAGTCGTAAAGGCAACGCTATTATTATCTTAGAAAGTGAAAGTAGAACGTTCGAAGAGAAGGAGGTCTATTCTCGTTGTAAGACGTAGCAGAAACAAAGCTTTGGTTGAAGTTTTCGAAGGCAAAAAAGTCAGTGGGTCGTGAATGCAGGCATACGAGTTTATTTAAATCCTTCCGGTTCGCAGTGAGAAGTGGTAAGACGCTTCGTGCTAAGTTAGTAGTTTATTTAAAAGCGATCGAGGGTCAGTGCTCAGAGAAATCCTCAATGATTTGTTTCATTGGAGAAATCGAACCTTCGTATATGGAAATGAATTAGCATTAATATCCAAAGCGAAATAATTTGTACCTTTGTTTTGAAAGAGATTTTCCTCTGGCATAGGAGTCGCTACGCTCGTTCGTGTTTTAAGCAATGTCAGCAACATCAGCAAACTCGTTGAAAAGATACTACATCCGATCGCGGAGCGCATCTCGAATCGAGCTCAGGTGTTCTTGCCGACGTGCGAAACACCGCCCCCAAAACAGTTTCTCCTCATTCGATCGATGAACATTCGAGTTGCAAGCTCGAGAACGAATCAACGGGAAGCTTTCTCCTTGAAAAACTCCGGACGTGCTCGATTCTCGAACGGATGCACCGCGGTCGACAGGATCGATCGCGAGCTCTCGTTCCTTTCGTAAGATTTTCCTCTCATTCTCGATTATGTTGCGTCGTCGTCGTCGTATCTTTTATTCTTTTTCTTTTTTAACACAAGATATCGCGTTCTTTCGAATCATTCCGTTAAAAACGTTCTCAAAGCTGCAAGAACGATTTAAGAAATGAAAAATCTCGATATTCGTTCGCCGGACTACTAAAAAAGTAGTTCTATTTTTCGAAGGAATAAATCCAAGGGAATCGTAGAAATTAAGACATTCCCAATGAACTGTTCATTCAGCTTTCTCTTTTTTACAATCCTCACGAGCCTTTTCTCACAAAGAGGCTAGGACAGTGGCTCGTTCGCTCACACGTGCTCGTTATTACGCCGGACACGTCGCGGCCGGCTCGTGGAATCTTTTTGATTAACAAAACGAGCCGGTCGCACTTTTTGTCGGAGCAACGGACCTCTCTTTGTCCCCTTCCTGTTTCCTCTTTCGCACCAACTCCCATTCGGCAACCCTTTCACTTCTCCCTCACAACACGCCGATATTTCCTTTGACTCGGTCAATACTTGTCCCGTCGTCGGAGACGTCGAGACGCCGAATGTCCCTTTCTTTCTCCCTTTCTTCTTTCGAGAGTTTATTCTTTTCTTTTTATTCGTCTTCCTCCTTGTCTTCCTCCTCTTTTTTATTCCTCTTCATTCCTATCCTTTTCTTCTTCTTCTTTCGCGTCCACCCTCTCTTACAAGAATCTCAACTTTGATCCCGTATCTCCAAGACGGATAAACCTTTTATTCTTATTTGTTTCTTTTTTGCGCCTCTACGCGTTATTCTTAGCGATAGTTTTCCTTTTTTTTCGTACGACGGATCGTTCGATTTAGATTCAACGATCAGGTGGCTAAATCTTCAAGCAAACTCTACCCTTCTATTTACATTTGTCACTGTTCTATAAAGCTTTTGCTTACTCGTCTTTCATCCCCTTTGATCGGCCGAACATTGAACTTTCAAAAATTTCTCTCAATAGAATTTCCTTGAATATCTGTGATCGTTAAACAAACGGATTACTTCTGTCTTGTCACCGTTCTCGTACTACTGAGAAAGCATCGAAACGTCACTTATTTATATCTCTTACGGAGGGTTCACGATAAATCTTGAACTATTTTGTCATTGGTCTAACGGTAGGAAAAGTTGGCAAATTTCGATAGACGAAGGATGACGATAAATCATTTCAAATTTCCGTCCTCACGGAAAACGCGTGGTCGAAATTCCGAAGTATTCCTGAAGCGTCTCTTCTTGGCAAAGAACGAAGGCTTCAGATCGCGGAAACCGTAATCGATATTCTTTAATAATTCAATTTCGATATTTTTTTCTCGATAATTCGAAAAGCGAAAGTACTATTGACGATGATCTCTTTCTTACTCTTTCTCTTTAAAAGATTCTCCTTGTCGCAACGGCAACGACTGGCACGAAACTAAAAGCAAAAGCGAAGACACGCGTGTAGTCTCCCCCACTGCTTACCAAAGAACAGCCTCCACATTCGCGTGTGTGCCTTTGCACGCTCGCACGTTTACTCGCTCGTACGCGCGCACACACGCACGCACATACCGCGTGGTCTTTTCGACCAATCGTAACTGGCCAATAAATATTCCTACGTCGCGTGCTCGTGGACGCTTGAACGCGCGCGTACTTTTTTTTTGTTTGTGCCATTGCACCTTGTATGATCTTAAAAATTACCATTGGATAATTCTATTGGCTTCAACCATCCAATTTGTTTCTATGGTTTGTCAATGATATTTCTTGGATTTGCAAATAAATATGAAGGAACAATAAAAAGACATTGTATACTTTTTACAAAGAACAAGCTCGAACTTTTTTCGATGCTTTCATTGTTACGATTTAAATAAAACTATCCTTAAAGATCGAGAATTTGTTACTTTTTGCTTGCTTTTGTTATCGATGATATTTCTTTGAATAAAAAAAAAAAAAAACCAATTAGTATAAAGAATTAATATATCGTTAAGAACGACGATTTTGGAATTTTCAGAGCGTCATTGTTGAAAAATAAATAAAACTTTTCGTAATAATCGATCTATCTATCCTCCTTTGATATATTTCCAATCTCTGCGCGTCCCAACGTCATCCCATCGTCGTCCCAACTTTAATATACGGCTACAGATGGTAAGACGCGCACATACTCGCGCGCACGCTCAACCGAGGAGCTTCGAAATACGCGCGTTCCGCTTCGCCGCGTGCCGAGCGACCTATCTTCGTCTCGCTCTTGCTTTTGCCCTCCCGCCCATTCCCTTTCTCACTCTCACTCTCTCTTTCTCTCTCTTTCTCTCTCTCTCTCTCTCTCTCTTTCTCTCTCTTTCGCTTGCTCTCCTCCATGTGTTTTGGACGAAGGGAGAGACGAAAACGAGTGCGCAACGGTGGAATGAATGTGGGGTGAGTTTCTGGCATATCATGGTACACCCGATTACGCGGATTCTGGATCGTGTAGGAAGAAGTGAGTGAACCGAAGAGAAAGAGAGAGAGAGAGAGAGAGAGAGAACACTCGACGCCCGTGTTTGAGGGCGTAGTCTTTCCTTCTTATGCGAGGGTCTGGAATGTGTCCCGCATCTAAACAGATTTTGTTGATCCTTTTAATCATCGATCACCAATCGATTAATGATAAGAGGATTATCGAATAAGTTATTCAATTTTTAAATCTTTTTCCTATTATCATAAATCCTAATGAAGATTTAAGAGAAATTTTGCGGAAAAAAAGAAATAATGAATCAGAGAAGGATAAGGAATATGTATTAAAATTTTGAATATAAAATTAAATGGATAGCATCATTGCGTTATTAGTATAATAGAACAAAAGGGTCGGTATTTGCTTTGCTCGTTTACGTAGCGTTAAACAGTAAATTTCTTTATTGTTAGTGTATTCGGTCGAGTACGTGCGCCCACGAACCAAAGACGAGTGTTAATTTACCCTCGCGAGTGTTAGTAAATAAGACTAAGAGGAAATATCGATTTCGTGTCACATTCAAAATGGAATTCTCTTTCGCGTTGCAAGTAGACGATACTTTTTTGCACGTTCGTACCCAAGCTAGAATGATTTTTCTATATTTTTTTTTTTTTTTTTTTTTTTTTTTTTTTTATAACTAAAATAAGTGTATCCACTTCCAGTAGAATTTAGTAGAACGATACATGGATATACGTATACGTGATCTTTCTGCTATCTGTTTCAAGAATCCTCGTGTTTTTTTTTCAGTCCACTTTTTTGAACGGCCGCGAACTTTGGATTCGTTTTTCATTAAAAATTCATTCGGGCGCGTTTGCACACGGTTTATCCTTCCTTCTAATCTACTCGCTCCAACTATCTCTAGAAAAGAACTCCACGCTTTTATTATTTCAGGATCGTTTCGGCTTAGAGCGAATCGTTTATTTAATCGTGCGAATACGCTAGCTTTATTCCCACTTATAGCTTTAAGCGAGATACCGTTCATTCGTTTTCTCTCGAGACTCTTATCAAGCAAACTGAGTTCGCGTTATTCGCGAGTCGTTCAAGAAACGCGATTGATCCTTCCTCTCGTATATTTCAAGATTGTATATTTTTACGTGCTTTTCGTTAGACGCGACAGATCGAAGAAAACTAGAATTTATTTCTTCTAAGTTCTTCTCGTGAATTTTGAAAATAATTCTAGAAGAAGACAGAATGACGATATTCGATATATAACGATATAGTTGCGTACAAAACACGTGACATGATTTCTTTACCACGTGAGTTCTATATCGAATATTTCACGCGTTTAGAATCTCCTAGCAAAATCATCGATATACGATAACGTTCGTTATCTTTAGACGACACGAATGTATTCTACGAAAGCTACGGGGCGTCATTGTTATTCTCTCTATGCCTTTTCTAGCCGGAGATATCAACGCAATTTTATTCCTTTTCCTATAAGCAGTCCCCACGGATTTTGCCAAAGCCGTATCGAGCTCGAGCGATCTCCTCTTTACCTCTGCGTTCTAGATATATGCTTTCCGTTTGTCTGCCCGTTGATGTACTTTAGTATCGAAGTTCTAGGACGCACTGTTTCGTTTGAGAAAGATGGAGAGAAAGGACAGATCAATATCTTGGTTCTACCCTCGAATAAACTATGACCGAGTTTAGCCCTTCGAAGGGTATAAATAATAGAATTAGAGATGATACGTAATTGTTACGAATTGCAGCGAAATTTATGACTACCCGTAGGTGGTCTTTATATGGCTTATTCGATATCCCGCTTGGAAATCGTTCGTTTGTGTAGAATGTAGATACGCGAGCGCGCGCCTGTATCAAAACCCGGAACAAGAGGAAGTTACCGTTGAACGTTTAAACGGAGTTAATACAGTTCTGGCTGTTTTCGATGTTTCAGTTATTTCCCACTGTTGTTCTTTGTTAAACATAAACCGTACTATCTGGTACTAGCGCGTATCGTTGTCACAAAAGGAATTACTGGATCAGTATTTATTTTCTCGCCATCGTTTATGAAGTAGTTCATTCTCTTTTTTTCTTTTTTTTTTTTCCTTTTTTTTCAATTTTTGTTTTTGTAATCAAACCCAATTGATAAAAGACACGTAGATTTTTTTTTTTCAAACAGATCTCTGATATATGAGAAATAACATTTATTTATCTTTCGAAGAAAGATATTCGATTTGCATCGTTTCAATTCATTTCGATAATCGACTCTTTAGAGAGAAGTCAAATTTCGAAGGGTACTTCCGCGATATTAAAGTTTCTCGATAGAGTTAAGAGTAGAAGACAAATTGTCAAGGATGCGGGTTAGGAAAATGACATTTCCGGTGCATAGTGGTGTGCGTGGGTCGTCATAGACCATGTATCCGAGTGTCCTCTCTCTCTCTCTCTCTCTCTCATCATACGTTATCTCTCTAATTATGATATAAAATAAACAACGTGAATTGTGCGAGAAAAGCTACATTTGTTCTAATTTATACTAATCATTTTTATATATTTATATTCGCCAAATCATACTCTTTCTAACGCAGTAAAAAAATATTAACTCATAATTAATACATTATTATGCATATAATTATAATTTCAATTAATATTTTTAAATGTTTATATTTTAAATTTACTATTAATAACAAAGAAATAAAAACTATTTAAACATTAAAATTGTTAACATTTAGAGAGGAAAATTGACTAAATAAATTATTATCGTTAAAAAAGTGTATAAATCTTATTATCTTTTCGCAAACTTCAATCGAAATTAATCTTAAATGATTAGAAAAAAAAAAATTGTAATATTAAGTAAGATTAATAAAAAGAAATACATTGTAATTTATATGTTCAATTAAAAATATTATTAAATATTCTAATAATATATACTCAACTTGGAAAAGTCGATTTTTTTCGAAATGACTGTGCAATGTGCATTCAACTTTTATGACTTAGATAGCTTAAAGTTTCTCCCCGATTCTAGAATATCGCATATGGAAACGAAAGAGCGCAACTTATTAGTGACTCAGAAAAGTACCACCCGGGTTCTCGCAACTCGTGAAACGTGCGGCACGAAAGAACGATGACTAACGATGAGAGGAGAAAACGACCGATTTGGAGAAAAAGAGAGAGAAAAAAGAGAGAAAGAGGGAGAGAAAGAGAGATCGATATCGTTCCGCGTGGAGCGGTAAGAATTGTTGTGAGGGTGCCAACCTACCGATGATATTTTCGTGTACAGCTCCCCATGGCCGAAGGCTCTTCGATGTTTCTTTTACAATCTCTCGATACGAAAACACGATAAATCTGGAAAGATAAAAGTCGAGCCCGAGCGATGCATCAACGTGGTATTACTTCGCTTTCATGCCTTCAGCCTTCGATATTTTTCTCTCGTTTCTTGATCGTCACAATAATAGCTTCAGTAATACTAGTCTCTCTTCTTTTTTTACCATTTAATAATAGGAAAAAAGGACAAGTAAGATTTGATTTTATCACGGAAGTGTTTTTTTTTCCTTTTTTTTTTTTTTTTTTTTTTTTTTAGTATTAAAACTTTCCTTATATCGTAATGACTTTTTAAAATGTTTTTTATCTTCCGAAAGATGCTTGCATATGGGATCTTCAAAAATAAAATCTACTAGAGAGTGTCATAGTCGAAGGATGAGTCACGGCTTTTATAACATGACATAGGCGCTATTATGTTTATGGTGTTTTCGCGTGGGCAACATGATTCATGAGACTGCAGGCTTTTCCGTCATCCTTCTCTTCTTACCATACTCAAAGTATAAGCCATCCCCTTCGTACAATATCTATTACCATGAATCGACAGAAATTCCACGTTCGAACTTATAGATTGAACATGAAATTGTAGATTTGATTGCGACAATTATTAAAAGGTTGATTGTTTGTAGTAGAATAAAGATTTTACTTTTCCAAAGGATACCCCTTATAAATTAAATTGAAACCATTATATTTAATGTCCTTCTTTCATAGTACACCTTTCCATCTTACTCCGAGATGGAACTAGAACGTAAACGTCTCGTCTTGTCCTTAATGAACGGCAACACCTGTTGGTGAATCGAATTACGAGTGTTCGTGCAATGATAGTTACTGGGTTAAGGTTGCTTCTACGAATATCAAAAGGCTTTCTCGTATGTCCGTAGGACGTGTTCGGCTTCAAACGGTCTCGTTTCACACGTAACTGCCCCTTTCTTTTTGGTAAATCGAGCGTTTTGTAAAAGCCTTCCTTTGGTCGTAGATTTCGAGAGTACTTGAAAACATCAATGATTCGTTTCTCTTAAGAATGAGATCAAAAATGGTGAATGTAAATATAAAAACTGACGTTGCTTTATTATTTATTTTTTTACTATGATACATTTTAAAATATCTCTGAATAAACTCTAACGTTTCAAAGCGATCCCGATCATAAGTTTGGAAATGATATCTAGGACGTTTTGCCAGACGATTTTGTCGAACGACTTTGGACGAGTACTAATGCATCGATAAATCTCCTGGCAAGTTCAGGCGCTACTTTTATGAACACACACAAACCGATATATACATGCGCACGTGTATTCTCCTTCCGGAGTATAGGAATCGTTGTGTGCGCTCTTACGTTCGCCAACACATGTGTTATGATTCTGTCACAACGCTCCGGATGGCGCTGAAGATTTCTTCCTTCGCACTTTACATTAGGTTTTAGAGCTTCTACGCGTGCGGGATTTTTTATTCGGACCTTTTCTCTCTCTTAAAGAGGTGCCGCTGTGAAGAAAGAAACAAACGTCCAGTATACTCGTATATTAACGAGAAAAGGGAAGAGAACATTAATTTATTTAATTCGACAGAATTCCTCGAACGAGGTCAACCGAAAACAGGAAAGTATTGTACAATGCTTTTAATTTTACTTTATTCACGGTGTGTATCGTAAGATCGTACATCTTGGAATTTTTCAAAGATTTCATCGAATCAATTCGAATTAATCGATTGAAAAATAAAAGGGAAGGAAAAGTTTCGATACTTTCGGATAAGTAGGTATATATATATTTGTTCCACCTTCTACCCTCTTATCTCATTCAAGTTTTTATAAGTATTTAAGTAAGGTCGCGTTATATTTAAGCCGAATTGAAGAATAAGACAATGAAATAAAAAAAAAAGAAGGGATAGAGTATCTCGAAGTAAGTGAGAAAGGGGCGATGGCGATGGCGATGTGAAATACCACGTTTTACGTTCTTGGCGCCAAGAATTCAGCATTCCTAAATTCTTTGAGTTTTCGAGGAGAACCGCTGTTCTTTTTGCGTTCCATTAAGGGAGAGCCCGTGCAACTATTTTGCTCTTCTTCCCTCTTTTAAAATCTTTAAATCCTTCTCCTTTTTAATTAGAGAAGAATTGAAGACCTCGCTAAAGATCAAAGGGATAGCTTTTCATTGCTATAACGATTTCGCGATCATATTAGAATTTATATATACTGTCGGTGAAATTAAATTCAAGAAACGATTCAATGAAACAGAATCGAGATCAAGAGACATGACCGAAGTTCATTCGGTTAGAAAGTACTTTGATTAATTAAATGTCTAAAAGAATATGCTGCTAGTATGGCTGAACATTAATTTAATGAAGAAAAAATTTCATACATTGGATTTTTTCTCGTGAAAAGGAAAAAATGACGATATAAATGTATTAATAATTTTTAAAAAGTCAAATGTCATATCGTAAGAATAAAACTTAATAAAATTCTTTCAAATTGAAGATTTACAATAGTATTACTTGTGATTGTGATTTCTCTTCCCTTGTCGATCAATCATACCATTCTTATCTTTGCATCATCGAAAAAGATTCTTTCGTTTTAAAACATGCATCGAATAATCTCGCATGTTTAAGAGTACAACTTGAAAAAGATTTTTTTAATCCCAAAGCCGAACAATTTTATCGTCAAATTTTTGTCGAGAATATCAGTAGTATTAATACGAAAAAAAAACTCTCCAAGTTCCACTCGAAGTCTGTATTTTTATTTCTCGATATTCTCATGGATTACTTTACGATTCTTTTTCGGTACTCACGCTACTCGACAAAAGTACAGGATTGTAAACATTTTTTTTTTTGTAACATGAGATTTTTAGTAGATATTTCCTGAAAGAGATCTTAGCCTTTGAAAAGTCTTTCGTCAATTTTAGATACAAATTCTCTTATCAAATATTTTCGAATTTTTTTTTCTGTTTACTCTATGGCGTAGTATTTTTCTTGGTAATCGAGCAAAGAAGCATGGTAATTAGAATGTCCATTATCACGATATCCTTCATATCACAGAACCATTATTTGCTACCCAGTGTAGTCGGTAAAAAAAGGATTAAAGAAGGCAAAAGCATCAGTTTAGCAGTGTGAAAAGTTTTAAAGACGAGCTCGAGCTAAAGGAGGATTGCGAGCAAAAAAGAGAGAAAAAAAGAGGAAAAAAGACAAAAAGAAAGGAGTAAAGGAATGTCGTGATTTTACATAGGGTCGGACAAGATATTCTCGACTAAGCTAAAATAGAGGCAAAAATAGAGGCAAGCACCTGTCCTTGTAGAAAAGGAAGATTTCTCTTCGCATCTCACACTCCGTCCTCGACCTTTTCTTTTTATTTGTCCCCTTTCTCTTCGTTCCTCTTCGACCTTTCCTTTTCCCTCTCTTCTGTCTTATCCATCTGTGAGGGTCTTTGCAGTTGTTCCCTCACTTCCTTTACCTAACTCTTCCTCGTACGCGCGTGCGCGTACAAAATCTTCCCTTTTCCTTCGTTCCCTTTTCTTTTTTCTTCCTCTGTCTTATTCCCTTCAAAGATTCTCTTCGTTCTCACGAACGCAGTCGCCCGTTTCTTCTTCTTCATCTTATTCTCTGTGACTTTTTCCTCTTTTTTCCTTTCTACTCCGGCTTCTCTCTCTCTCTCTCTCTCTCTCTCTCTCTCTCTGTCTCTGTCTTTCTCTCTCTCTCTCTCTCTCTCTCTCTCTCTCTCTGTTTCTCTCGCTTGTTCGGTCCTTTCCACTCGGTAGAAGGCTATTTTTGTCGTCATAGAATCTGTCGTAGAATCGTCGTAAGACGTAAGTCGCTTAATGCACGCTGGACATCAGATTCTATACATCACAGCTTATATATTGAAAAATGATGGCCTAATCTTTATATTGATCTGTAAACCGAAATATTTCTAGATACTATTTTGTTCACAAATTTAATCGATCGATTGGATTTTTTTAACCTGTGAAAAATTATAAGTATCCACAATCTGAAAATTTTGCCTTTTCATGATGTAACGAACAAGCTGTTATCGTGTTTTCTCGGCGAAGGATCCCTTCCTACTAGATAGTTATATGGATTTTTAGGATAATGCAAAGATAGCAACGCTGTAGCATAGAGTGTATTTTATTTACCCAAGTTACTCTGACTCATGCAGCTAAATTTACTTTCCTCCTGGATAAAATACTCTCATAATTCGATGCGAAAAGCGTACGCGTTATTACGCCGACGTCGATTTTTCAAATTGAAAGTACCTACCTATTTTCAATCATCGCCTTTCCATTTTATTTTCTCCCGAGTAACGCGTAAAAAGTTCAAAATTTATTATATATTTATATATATAATAAATACATATATATACATATATATACATATATATACATATACACATACACGTAAGTATTTTATATTTCAATTCGTCACAGAGAAGAAATAAGTTTTTCGCTAGGTGAAAGATGAAATTTCGTAGATAAGAAAATGATGTGTAGCAGAGTTAAGTTCGATAGAAAGAATTCGGGATGTTTTAAGAAGATTCCGCTGCTGATCCCATGGGAACTCGACCTTCGTCGTCCCAGTTTCTCCCTTTTTCTCGTTCGTTCTTTTCGTTTTTCTTCGACAACTTTCTGTTGGACGCTGATGAGTACAAGTCAAAATAGAATCACGTGGCGCGGACCTGACCTTCTTGTCATGGGAACTCGATCGGAGCAAAGTTCTCTTTCTCTCTTTTCCTCTCGCCCTCATTCTTTCACTACCTCATCTCTCTTTCCCACTCTCCTTCTCTTTATCTCTCTCTTTCTCTCTCTCTATCTCTCTCTCTCTCTCTCTCTCTCTCTCTCTCTTTGTCTCTTTGTCTCTTTGTCTCTTTCTATCTATCTATCTATCTATCTTTCTATCAATGGATCATACGCTTTTCTTTTTCCTTATCCATTGACTTTGGTCTTGACAATAAAATAAATAGAAATGATTACTCGTATCGTTTTTCAAATAATAGCAAATAATTTCGTATATTTAATACGATTTGAATTTCATTAAAAATAATTGAAACAATTAAGTTAACGATTACATTTGTTTTATCAATTTATCAATATGTATGGGTATGCAGAAATGACACATAACCGATGAAAATGCATCCGTAGAAATTGCGCACAGGGTTGTAGCTTTGGCAAAAAAGATCACAATCCAAATATAAACGATGAAACGAATTGGTTTATCGTTCATCTGGTTATTTATTATTCTTTTCCGAGATTATCCCAAGAACTTGTTGGCTGACCATTCGTCATATATTTTACATAAAATGATAATAAGATCGAATATAGTGCAAATAGGTATTTTAAATTTGTCTCTTATTTGTCTTTTATTTACATGTTTTACCATAAGCAAATTTTATCTTAGTATGACATACGTTATTTCGTAAGATAAAGCGAATTTGAAAATATTCGATTAATTCGAAAAGATCAAAGAAAATAAGAAATAAGAAGAAAAAAACAAAAGCTCGAAAAATCCTTCAAGATAGATGTCCGTCGTTCATCAACCATCGTAAGAATCCCATCCCTGTTCGAAAGAGAGCAGTAGCTTATCCTCGTCACATCGATTTTCTTTCTTTACGTCAGACTTCTCATTGTTACGGTAAGGATACCCACGAAAGCTACTTTTCAAGAGTGGCAAACTACTCTCAGTGTACTTAGGAGGAAGCTTATTTATTCAGCTTATTATTATAACATTCGAGATATATATACTTGGCCGTTGTAATTATTTTCATAGTCGCTTTTTTGTTGCTTCTATATCGCTCGAGTATAATGCTGTTTTTATTAACTTATAGTTAAACGTAAAACATCATGTACTTGAGAATAAGGGAAGATCTATTCGTTGGAAACACTCGGTAGACATATGAAATGTTTCAAGAAAGGTATAGTATTAGTGGGATCCTTCCATCCTTGGTAAGAAATATCGATGATATCTTGGAACTAAAGCAGGTTGCTCCACGGTAGCAGCAGAATCGTCGCAATACCATTTACGTGAAAGAGGTAGCGTAGATCGAGCCAGTAAAGGTAAGGTTAGCTATAAATATAGTGGGTTCGAAAATAGACGCCGGACAAGTGCACATTGCAAACGGAGAATCGTTCGAAATACGAAGGAAATCCTATTACTTTTGGAAACGTCTAATGATCGGCTCGTAAGCGGATAATAATTTCTCGTGTAAGTGAACGTTGGTTAAATAACAGTTTTTTATTTAATAAAAAATCTTCTTACATAATTTACCAAAATGGCAATCCTTCTTTCTTTTTTTTTTTTTTTTTAATATCTACTTATCCATCCTTTAATGTCTATCTACTTATTATTTTTAATCGCCTTGAAGCTAAATACGTTAAATAACTAAAATAAAAGGATGAGAAGAAGATATTAGATTGAGAAAACTTTGACAGCTATACTTATTGATTTATTTATTCATTTTTTTTTCCTCTTTTCCAAGTATCACTCTTGAGTTACTGGAAGTTCTTGAGATAAGAAGAAGTAGTAAAAGGAGTAAGATAAACAGAATTTATCAATAGTAGTTTCGTTGGTTTTTCACTTTTTCATTTATCTTGTTCAATTCGTCTCTTCTCATTAAGAGTCTACCGAGAAGCGATACTTTTACTGATCGCAAAACGTTACATCTCAACGAGGTAGGATTCTATTTTGCCGTCCTGAACGTTTCCAATATACCGTGACGACGAAAGTAGAATTTAAAATGAGTTTATTTTCAGTCACTTTCCAAAACATCGCGGTAGAAATGACTGAAATAGTAGTTCCCTGTATGCTATCTACTTTTGAAAACGACATTTTTTCATTCGACTGTCTTAATACAAAAGTTAATTGCGTTAACAGCTAAAATTAAAAGGTTGACAAAATTAATGAGGTTTAATTTTTCGAAAGAGAAAGTTATTAAAATTATAATTTTTCTTTTTTTGCGTATAACAAGGTAAATACCACGATGTGTTTGGTAATAAATCCTGTGGAGAATTTCTGTACCATACATTAGGGTGTCCTTTAATAAATTACGCGATTCAACATGGAAATCGAAAGTTCGATCAAAGTAATATGGAACTTGAGTATTAAGAAAAACGATGGTATCTAATATGAAAACAATAATTTTCCTTGTTGTTAAATGATTACCGAGGACTCTTAGAGATAGATCGTGACCTGTGTGCTGATAGATAGGATTACGAGGATTTGAAGTGAGAAAAGAATGAAGCTTTCTATCCTTGTATATCTTCGATTTAATTATAAATGCTATAGTGTTAACTTATTTTAAATTGATATTCTTTTGAACATTTGTACATAAAAAATTATTTTCATGTTTGATATTACAATATTTTTATATATGAAAAGGGGAAATGAGTATTTAAAATTATTAAATTCTCGAAAAAGAGGAAGAATTTATTCTTTGCATAGAAATTCATCCCCATTATCATTTATTATATTAAAAGTTAATGTTAAAAAAATAACATAGCAAGAAAAATAGATTTACCGTCGTTTAAAATGAAGAAAGGAAAGTTTCTCTAAGAAAGTATATTTACTGAATGATAAATTATCTTATGATGTTAAAATTCATACAAATAACAGCCGTCGATAAGACAGATTACTGTATGATCATCGAATGGTCATTTCATTTGTGAATTTAACAAATTTATTAAATAATAATATATATAAATAAAATATGCAAATATTATTTATTTGAGTATTGTTCATCGATTTGTTTAATTTCTTTAACAATTACGTAAAATTATTAATTTGTATTGCTAGAATTATATAGTATAAGTTTTTATAGTAGAAAAAAAGTTGTTTTGATGCGATAGACGTTACACATCATTAACATTGCATAGTCATAAAATGACAAAAAAATTGCATTTTAATGAGTTGACAAAAAAAAAAATAACGAGAAAACAACGAAATCTTTTTAACAGTGATAATGTTTAGTAACCTTTAATTATTTAATAATATAGTATTTTATGGCTATAATTGCTTTATAATACGAAACGATTGTATATTTGTTTCTGAAAAATAGCAATTCTAAATTGCGCCTGAATAAATTTATCGAGAATATTTATTATTCTACTCGCGAGAATATAACAGAAAAAAAACTATTAAAGGAAGTAATTATGATAAAGAAACATGTACTGCATTAATGTTGGAGTGTTATAAAAAAGGTATGTTATAATATACTGTATTTAGTAGTTAGTAAGACACTTTCCTCATCGTCGCAAGGTCAGGGCTACTAATATTTTATCATTCGTATTCTCCTTGAAATTTCGCCATCTCATACGCGATGCGTTCAAACTAATGTCCAGAATATTAAGTATTCACGTATTCATTTCCTATTGACATATACAACATAAACATGCAACAGACATTATCAGGAAGTTGACCACCAAAGACGATGGGAGAAATGACCGAACAAATTATTTCCTGCCATGACGCAGGAATAGAATGCAGAAAGATAATTCAATTCTTTTGTTCATGATAACAAAAGCAAAAACCAATAATACAGGTGAATACGTGTTATCCTTCAAATAAACGTTTCTCAAGGTAAACGATTTCATCATTGTAATAATCCTTATATGATAAAAAAAATAAAAATTTTTCATGAAATCGTTTAATTTAAACGTACTTTTTGAGAAATGTCGGTCAATGTTTTCCATTAATTTTAGGCTTGAAATCTTTTGAACTTTGTTCTTTCAATCCGAATATTTATTCATAGAAACAATAAAAGATAAGAAGGTAAACACGGTCGAATGGAGAGGGAATCCCCCACCAAGTAGCTTTACAGATCAGAAACATGTTTCGCTTCTATTTAAGACGGTCATTTGAAAGGACGAGCTTCAATACTACGTTATGTGAACTCGGTGTTCCGCTCAGTCGATAGCCGGACTTGGCCCTGATTGGATCCAGGCACAGTAATTTTCACTACCATACTTCTCTGTTTCTGTAATAATAATTATTAAGACTGCTTACTTTCACTCGACATGCTGAGGGAAACGTTGTTCGTTTTCGCGGCTCTCGTCGTCGTCCTTGTCTCCGCAACACAGGTTAATCAGTGTAATGGTACGTAAAAATAAAATTATTGTACATCCCGTGCGAAGAATATATTCCAAAGAAAGTATTCGGTGGAAATAATGTATTTCGACGTATATATGTCAACTTATTTTTTGTAAACTTTATTTTTTATGATATTCATAAATCATTGAAAACAGAATTATTATTTTTTAATAATATCCAATACGATAAAAATAATCGTTATAGAATCATTTCTGCACGGATAATAATAAAACTTGTTTTTCGTTCGACCTCGTAGTCACAATAATGTTTGTCGTGTTTCCGTTAAGATCGTAGAGATTATGAAACTTTCGAAATATTATATTATTCCGTGTATTGTATATAATTGTTTTTTTTTCTTTCTTTTTTTTTTTTTGATGCACGTAGGTGCAATTTAAAAAATTATTACGACAAGTTTTCTTATGTAGGAATATAATTGTCGAGTACATCTTGATTTTTTCATCAGGGACAAAAGAGAAACCAAAAGAATATTTCATTTAAAATAAAATAAATTTATTCATCTTTGAGAACTTAAGTTTAGGAAACAATAGAGATAAATTATGATAAGATATGAATACATATAAGATGTAAGAAAACTTTTAATTACCAAAAATTATCATTACTATAAGAAAAATAATTAACAAACGTTAAAAAATTTCGTATCTATCAAAAACATTGTTGAATCTATCAAACATCTATCAATATGCGTTAAATATAATCATTTTCTTGATTTATAGATGTAAATAAATGTATAGATATGCATGTTTATTGTTTTGATATAAGTCCAGCTTTATTATTATTAAATAAAAACCCATAATTTTATATTATCATCATGCTCTTATATCTCTCAAAGGCATTTATAATGAAATTATACTTTGATGTGATCATATTAAAATATTAGGACATTTCTTACGTAATCGTTTAATTTTTATACGTATATATTTATAAAATTACTTTCAGGATATCAAAAAATTTGAATTGAAGAATACTTCTAAAATACGAATTTAGCATTAAAAAATTTTACGTTATGATTTTTTTTTTTTTTGTAATTTCTAATAATCATAACAATTAGATTTTTTTTTTGTTAATATAGCTTACTTCTTGAAAATATTCCAAGACATAATATTCTTTGTTTGTAATTCAATATAGTTTTTACTACATATGGCTGTAGAAGAGACTTTGAGCATTGATGAAACAGGTCCAAGACAATTTGCTTCGAGCAATGCTAATCGAAGTGTTAACTTTTTTCATTCTATATTTAGCCATATACGCATATATAAAAGTAGGAATCATCGTCTAAATATTTTTCATAAAATATACGAACACATTAATATTATATGGGTCTATATCATTATTAAATATAAAAATAATCTTAATTTAGAGATACAAATTATTATGGTGAGAATTTATACTTTGAACTTAGTCCTGTCTATGTAATTGATGACGCTTATTATGTTTGATATTTTATATATATATATATATATATATATACTAGAGATGTTTTCTACGAACGAATTGTTTTCTTACATCATTATATTTTATGCATTATTAAACTATTATAAAGGTTATGCATATATTTTCAAAGCAAAATGAATATATATGTCATTATTTTTCACTTTTTATTTTTAGATATACCGTACGAGGATGCCAATCAGGTGAAAATATCTGGCTGCGACTCTCCACCATGTAATTTGAAAAGAAAGACTCGAGTTAGCATAGAACAATCTTTCGTAGCTGAAAATGATGCCAATGAGCTGTTGACGTCTGTTCATGCTACGTTACTTGGTATTGACTTGCCCTTCATAGGCGTAGATGGTACGAATGCGTGTGATAATATCTATGATGTCGATAATAACAAAGTTGGATGTCCTGTGAAGAAAGGTACAAAGTATATTTACAAAACTGATTTTCCCATATTGGAAATATATCCAAAGGTACGTTCGTTTTAAAAATTTTTATGTCATATGCTAATATCTTGAAAAACGTGATAAAAAGGATAAAATAATATGTAAAATATAATACAGCGAAAGACTATCTCTAAACTAATATTATATTTTTTTTTTTTTGTTGGACATGAAAGATATAAGATTTTTAATTATATATTTAAATAATAATAATATATTTATATTCAATATAATTTAAAATTACTTTTTCTTTTTTCCAGGTTAATTTAATTGTCTACTATGCCTTACGAAATGGAAATGACATTATCACTTGCTTCAAAGTACCCGCAAAAATTACTGCCTAATATATATTTATTTCCATTTATTCCTTTTTCGTAATTTTTTATTTAAGAATTTTTTATGGACTTCTCTGGTAGATAATTGGAAAATATATGATATCGTTCGTTTATAAAAAAAAAAAAAAAACCTATAGCATAAGTCGTTGAAAAGGACGAAGGTTAAACGTTTCAATTTTAGATGATTCGCCTTGTCTCTTGCCTGCGAGTATGTTTTAGGAATATAAAATGTATAGATATATGTATATATATAGATATATGCATATAAAATAACATAATAAAACTTTTGTGTAAACCTTTTTGTATTATATATAGTTTTAAGTTTTTTTTTTTTTTTTTTAATGATAACATGAATGATAAATTATTTAAATATATTCTTTTATATCTTAAAAACGAATTAAACAAGATATTTTTTAATGTATAAAATGCATTCTTTAAAACATTATATTATTTATTTAATATTGTTTTCTGATCTACGGTCGGTAAAGTAAAAAATTACTTCACACAATTCGACAACTGCTGCCTCGGTGGTATATTCGAAGAAACACAATAGTCAACCGAGCTCTAATGGTACATAATAAAAATCCATTAATTACATATACTTAAATCATTAATTTATCGGAAAAAAATATAAAACGAATATTAAATACTTTCCGATAGAGCGATATAAAATTAATTACTAGATATCATATTGCAAAAACTAAAAGTACTATCTCGATATTTGTTCTTTGCTTAAGATAATCATTAATAAAATATTTCATTAATGAAATTGTTTGAGAGTAAAGAGATTTAATTAAAAGAAAATGATAAATGATCAATCCGTAAATGTTCTTAATGCATTTTTCAAAAATTTTTATCGTAGATTAAGTTAATGTTAACGTAACAATTGTATCGCAAAAATCTTTCAATCGAGAACCAATATGCGAGACGATTTCTATTTCTTTCATGAAATGTTCACGTAACGAACGTTTCCTCGTAAAAATCCGATAAACGGTGTCGCGTGAAGGAACGATCGTTCGTCGTGCCGACTACTATCTCGCATCTCGATCGGTCAGCTCGAAAGATTAAAAGCACTGTGACTTTTAGTCGTCGTACCACGATCTCTTGCTATAACTCGAACGTAATAGCATGCTACTGATCAATACGATGCGATCGAATGCAAAACGGTACTCGACTTTTGCCTTTACAATGACTATAATTCTTCGAGCAACACGCTCGACTACCTACTACTTTTCAACTTTATTTATAAGTATTATTTTCTTTTTTCTATTTTTTTTTCTTTTTTTTTTTTTTTCTTTTACTTAAATAGAAAAGTAAGGTATTTATATACAAATATGTATATACATTGTACATACGTACATATATGTAATAGTTATTTAGATTGTTACTTCATTGATAATAATTAATCAATTCTTTTTATCTGATTTAATTGAATGTATCTTCATTAGATAATTCTTACATATATTATGCATTTGCAAATACATCTATACGTTTTATCACAAAATACTTTCTCTTATATTTTAGCTCTTAAATATTATCATCATTTACAAATTTATATATTAGGATAACTGTACATATTGTATTAGCATAAATTGATCGTAATATAAAAACATAGTTCCATTTAATCCGACTAAACGATTCACTGTGATCGGAGTCACACGTGAATCTGCTAGTAACATTTATCAGCTGTCTTTTCGAAAATCCTTTTAAAGATACGGCATAGCTAAAAGAGATAAGATTTCGTCAATTCGATAAGAGAATAGATCTTTTTAGAAATTTCAAAGTATCTCTGAATCGAATAACTTTTTTAATTATCATTTCTTATATACAGTTTTGAAAGTTACAAACAGAGGTATTATTTCTTAAGGTTTATGATCTGTCAAACGTAAAGTAAACAAAATCAAGTATACAATTTTCTCCTATTCTTGGATTCTATTGGTGTGTTACAATGGTATGGGAGGGGAAAGGCGAGTGGGAATTCTCGACAAACATAGTAACATACTCGACGCACACAATGAAGTGAGTCATTCCCTTTGCGAAAAGATAGCTTTCAGAGGGCGACCGAGATATTCCTACCTTTTAGAAGCTTTCAAGATGACCATGATCCGTGACACCAGTCAGAAAGCATTCACTTGCTCGTCTGCCTTTTGCCTCGAGGTCTCTCACCCTATTTCGATTCTCTTCCTCACCGTTATCTATATCCCACAAACCAACTGGTATCAACGTGTTCACTAATCTCTAAAACATTTCAAAACATTCGCCGCGATGGGCGATAGTCGTCATTTAACGAATATAAAAAATCTAAAATGTTTGAAGCACGTTTCTAAATTGCTCAACATCTATTTTTATTCGTTTTTTTTTTTTTTTTTTTTTTTTTTAATTCAAAACAATTTGTTTTCTTTTTCGCGAGTATTAGAAAAATTGAATAAATTGAGTAATTGAGTGAAGTGCAATTGAATGAAACTATAATGTATTGATAGATTAAAATCAAATAATAATAAAATTCCATAAGAACTCGAAGAGTGAATTGCATGAATTCTATATATAAACATATCGGATGGCTTAATCTTTATTTTTCTTTTACTTTAAAATATCATTTTTCTCAGGAAAGGTTTAATGCACCGATAGTATAATAAGCAGATCGATTAATTCGGTACTTCTTATTTCCTCTTTCACTTCCTTTCCCTTTCTTTTTTCTTTTTCTCATTTTTTATATCTATAGCGAGGCAGGCAGATGGTACCTGAAAGTGGAATAGCATTAAACTTTACTTCTAAAGAGCTCGTTCAGTATAAAGAACGACTGCCTGTGTTGCTCGTACCTGTCCTCCTAGATACGTTCCATCGCAGTCCGTTCATTCACCTTTTCATCCCCTTTCTCCGTTAATTGCAGTTTCCGATCTAAGTTGCCAGCGACCGTGTTAATTAGTTAGTACGAACTTACGAAATGAGTTTATCGAACATCTAACGTTTAAATAAAAATATGTATTGTGTTTAAACTTTTACAATGAAGTTTCAATAAAATGTGAAATATTTTATATTTTTCAACATTTCCCAGTTTCAAAAGATTTCATAGTTTTTTTATATTTTTTGTTTTTCTTTTTTTTTTTTAATACGATCAAAATAGAATAATATATATATATATATATAAAAGAAAAATCTCATCGAAAGTGGCCAAAGATTCGTCCTTAAGTTAAATATGAAATAGTTACATGATCCTTTTCGTTAAGGACAGTTGTCAATGAGAGAAGCTTGCGAGGTTATACTACTGTCTAGTAGCATAAGCAGATAAATAGAAGATAGGCAGGCGTAGTTGGTGCTCTTGTACGACGAAGCAACCCCTTTCCCTTCCTTTCGAGCCGACTGTTCTCTGGAAACCACCTCTTCCACCTCCGCCTCCGGCTCCACCACCACCACCACCACCACTATCTCCACCACCTCCACCACCACTGCTGCCACCACCGCCACCATCACCACCACCATCACCAGCTACACCACCACTAGCAGCACCACCACTAGCAGCATTTCTACCTCTTGTGGAAGCTTCGCAGGCTGCGCGTCCGTCGCCGCGCCGTTTGCTCGTCTTTTCCGTCAGTGTGCCGTCCGCCGTCGGTCGAGGATCTCGTGTTATTGTGAACCACGTTTCTCTCACGTTTTCTATCCCATTTAAGTATTTTCTTTCGAAAGTATAGTGTGAATAATCTTGTCTCGTCAATGTCAAAGAAGGGATGAGAAAGAAAAAAAATTGACTGTAATCGGCGCCTCGATCGACAACTTCTCCGTATAATCCGTACCGATCAATTCTTTCGCGATTTCGCACGTGTGCCGCACCAGATACGAGTTTTGCCTTTCTTTTATCTTTTGATTTTTAAGAAATTAGGAAGAATAAAAAGAAAACGAAGAAGGGACGGTGGTAGCAGAAAATAGAAAAATGTTGATTTATCTCCTGGATTTGGATTTTATGGATGATCTTAAAAACGAAAAACGATCGGGTTGAAATGTACGAATATCGAGACTCTAGAATGGATTATCGGTATTTGGATTAGCAGAGAAGCTCGTCGAAGCTTGTCGAAGCTCAATTCTTCCGGAGGTGGTAATATAAAAAGGAGGAAAAGAGTAGGAGGAAAACGATCGATGAGGACACATCCATACTGGCGTCCCTCATACGTCCTACTCTTTCTTCGGATACCAAAGGAGCCTCGAATATCGCGGCTATTACGCGCGAGTGTTGTTCACGAGGGTCTTCAACCCCTTCCTTGACTCCCTCGTGCGTTCACCAGCACCCTAGACACTTTCTGACCTACCGTTTGCTTCGAGTGGGCCGTCCATGAACCGAAAATAGTCACTGAAGACCTTTTCCCGTCCCCACGACCCTTCTTCTAACCCTATGTGCTGTGTTTGTGGATGTACGTACGTTCGTGTGTGCCGTCGTTGTCGCTTTGCTACTCATCACTTTTTCCCTGTCTCTCTCTTTCTCTCTTTCTCTCTTTCTCTCTCTCTCTTTCTCTCTGTCGTACACGAGCACTTTTATTCGGGACAACGATAAGCTCTGTGCATCGACTGGGATGACCCAAATCGATGAAGATATTTTATATCGTCGCATTCTGTACTCCTCACGGTGTCGGGCCTAAAGGCGAAGATCGTATTGACCGGTCACCCTCTCTCTCTCCCTCCCTCCCTTTCTCTCTATCTATCTCTATCTCTTCTTCTTCGTCTTATTCCTTCATTTACACATATCCACATATATGTATGTATACTGCCAGATATTAATATGGCGTATCACTTTGGGAAAGCGTAGAATTTGTCACAAGTAAAGAGAGAAATTCATATTAATCCAACGATTCGTCTAAAAATTTTGTGGGTGATGAGTGGATTCAAAATGCATCACGTTGATTTGTTTAAAATGCGTAATCGAATTGTTAAAGAGAGAGACCCTTTGAGATCGTGCTAATCATCAATCACGATCAAGATATTGAAGAAATTCTGTAAAAGAAGAGATCGCAAAAGCAGATAGGAAGGAAGCAAGAAGAAAAAAGAAGAAAGGAGGGAAGCTAGGAGACGAGGAAGATTTATGTTCTAGATCGCATGGAAACTGGATAAAACGTGGTAAAGGAGAAGAGAGAGATACGTGCGCGAGATCTCTCGTATACTTAAGGTCAAGGGTGTGAGAGCTTTAATTAGTATTTAATTAAAGGCAAAAAACATATGTACGAGCGAATGGATATAGAAGGAACGGGAAGCCTCATCAGCGACAGCCACAGCTGCCGCATGGTCCCCGTTAATACGTTGGTAAATTAATCGAACGAATAGGACGAAATCGACGATATACTTCAGATAGAAAAAGTTCTTGACATTAATCGCATCACCGTTTGGTGATCTGGAAAAGTTGACAGTTTCGATTTGTTTGAATTTGCTTCGAGTTTCGCTGGAAATTCTATCAGAAAAGTAGGGAAGATGCTTCCGATGCGCAAACGAAGACGGTGACGTCATTCAAAACTCTTCGTTCTCTTTTCTCTTTCACGAAGTAATGATCTTAGAGAGATCGGTTGATCTTTGCGCGAGCAAAGGAAGTTCGGGAGGAACTGTTTGTCTTCTTTACGTGGTGCGTCATGCAGTTGCTGTTATCCGGGAAAGCGAGGAATCGAGACGACGAAAGCTGACATTTAAGTCGTTTAAGTGGATGTCTCTTTAGTTGGATTTACGACGTCTTCTTGTGCTTTTTCTATCCGGGAAAGCTTAACCGCGTCTAGTTTTCGCGACGAGGATTACGAGGAATACAGAAAGAACATGTGGAGTATAGTGCTGTTCCTTGGACTAACCGAAGCTCTTTTCTACGTCGCCGGGAACTCCTTCAGCTCGGATGAGAAATTAGGTGAGTTCTCATTCTTTATTTATCTTTCTACCTTGTCGATCGACGAAATAGAAAGTTAGAAAGGTTTGCATCGTTTTTATCTCCTTTCTTTCATCTTATCTACAAATTTTACAACTATGCGATCTATACTCGCATTGTTCATCTATTATAAGATTCGAATAATTATATGAATTATTAATACAATGCTATATAACTTTTTTCATAAATTTTTTAGCCATATTTCACTATTTTTACATGTCTTCTGACGATAGTAACAAACTGTGTGACCATTTTTAGACATTATATTTGTGGACGTTTTATATTTGATATACGTGAATTAAAAGTTTTTTGCATCTTCATTCTCGTTCATTCTCATCGTTCTCCATTCGAAAAAGAACGTGAAATGAGAAGGTAACGGTGCGAGCTTAAATCGATCCATCTCGTGATTTCTCATAGTCGTACAGACAAGTGTGTATGTACGTAGGAAAAATCTTTTCTCAATGGTAGAAACGAAAAAGGACTCGGTGCAATTTTACTTAAAGTTCGCGTTTTTCCAATTTTTGGTTAAAAACGAAAAAGCGAATGGAGATATATTTTTTACGATTGGCGAACTGTTGTCGAAGACGAGTAAAGAGGGTAGCTATAATCGAATTTGACAGGATTTGAATTTTCTTCGACTTATCCGTACATTGATTTTGCGCACGTCTTCTCCCGTTTCTCTTTCGAAAAGCGTATGAAAGTTCTGTCGTCACTACGAAAATCAGCTAACATCGTCTTGCGAGACATTTTGAGTTCCCACCAATCCTGCTCTCTTTCTCTCTTTTTCTCTCTCTCTTTCTCTTTCTCTCTTTCTCTCTCACACAAACGTACACATACTCTTTCGCTTTCTGCGATTCGAGAAAGACGGATTCGTTCGCCCGAAATGCGTTTTCTCTGTAAATCTTGCCGCTTGACTCGTCATACGTTCAGCGTCAGTTTTATACGAAATCCAGGATGCATCAAGTCATGACTTATCGCGATCGTGTGCGAAATGAAAGAAGACATATGATTATTACGAGTGACGTTTTTATGTCATACGTGTTCTAATCGTACAGAACTAAATAATATCATTCTGATATTTCGACAGTTTCATAATTTTTTCTTTTATTCGACGTATTACGCTTTCGACAGAAAATCGAGTCAAGTTGCAAAAAAAGAATCAAAGAAGCTAAAATAAAAAAAGCTCCAATTTCATTAATATGACTTTATTAAGACAATGACAAAGCGTTTAAGCTAATGATAAAGTGTTCTCTTTTAAGACGAACATATATACACATACATGCATATATAAAGCGTTTTATTTCATATCGACTAAAACAGCACACAGATCCGACATCTTTTTTTACCTAAAATAAGATATGACTGATGATATCTTATTCATTGCGATGTATCTCATTTGAAAAGTTGGTTGTCGTTAAACCTTTTTAGCGTTATTGCTTATATATTTATTCTTCGAAAAACAATTCAAAAATCACGAAAGGATTGTGAACTTTTATTTAAGATTAAAGTTGACAGTCGTCATATACTTCAAATATGAGTAAACATTTTTATTACTTTATAACAGGTACTTTCAACTTAAAGATATTTTATATTTCGCGAAATTAGGTATATCATAATGACAGAATTGATGGTATAAAGCTTAAACGGAACATCGATCGAATGTGCAGGTATAAGGTTAATAGGTCAACAAGTTGAGTTTGTGAGCAGAGCAATTGAAGAGCATCCACGAGTTTTCATCTCTGTTAACCGTATTTTCTGGGGATACAATAAAGTATTCGAAAATTCAATCTCGAGTACCTTCATTCTAGCAAACTTTCGAAATACATCGTCTTTCATGTCGTTAAAACTCGGTAACATTAGTCGTGGCAGCTCGTGAAAACTACTTATGACTCTTCAAGACGAAGAAAGGATGATCATCTTTGGAAGATGCACCTGCAACGGTGGACATATTAAAGGGAACGGAAGGGACAGTCGAGGGAGAGAGAGAGAGAGGAAGAGAGAGCGCCGGTTGTTGCTTTGTAATAGCTGAATTTCGCGCAGAGTTTCGAAAGTTAAAGGGGTGAGTCGAGGAAGGGTTGAAGGGCGACAGTATAGGTAGAGGTAGCCAGCAAGTCCTCAAGAGGGTCAGAAACCAACATCGAAGTTGGGACACGTTCCGTCATCCAGTGTGTTCTCTTCTTCTTCGGGCCACGTTCCTTGTTACTCAGAGACCATCTTGCACATTGGTATTAGTATTTTCCTTAACTGGCCTCTTGTCCTATATATAGAATTTTCCATTTTTTATTATATTTATTATTTCTTAACTTTTATCGTTCTTCCTTTCATTCATATCTTTATTTAGAAGACAATATGTATAATTGGAAAGAATTTCGTTTAATACGGATAATAATTAGCACTTTTAATTAAATTCCCATTCCTTATTTATTCAATTCATCTTTTAAATACGATGAGTTTATTTTCTTTCTTTCACTTCTTTCTATCTCAACGAAAGGATTTTTCTGAGTGGTCAAAAATAGTTTTCATTAATTATTGACACGTAATAAGAGCTAAACTAGTTAATAGCCAGAGAAAATACAATCGGAGGAATATACATGAAACCTGACCGGAGGTATGGTGAACCAGTAGCGGTGGCTCGACGCGATAATAAATGTATCCTCGAAACGCGACGATTATCGACGTCCGTTATATGTTATTAGGGATTTTATTGAGATTCGCACCACTTGCAGTCGCGTTACATGAATACTAATGTGACAAATAATCGAATTATTTGCTCTCTGTAGCGCTACGAGTGTTTATGATTCGTTAAATCGTGGTGAAATGGTCGTATGACCTATCGATCAACGAAACAGCTATATCACGTTGACAAGAAAAGAGAAACGTAACTTTTCGATTTTAAAAAAGATGATATCCATCAATCATTGGTTTTTATATTTTAAAGTAGAATTGAAAACAATATTTATAGATTTTCGAGATCTATTCGAATTAAAATAAATAATAATGATGAAAATAATGTTATATATTATCTTTGGAATTATAAGAATTATAAGAAACTTTAATTAAGAAATTAAGAAATAATTACTATTTATGAATTATCTAAAGTTAAATTCTTATATTTAACTTATTGATATTTATTCTTAATTATACTTTGAATTTATGCGATTTTCATAGAATTTCATTTTTTCGATTTTGTCAGACACAAATTTTTGGTAAAACTCGGGATTCCCATTTCGAACGTAGAATATATGAAAAGTTTTTCTTGTATATGCTAAAGAATAGGCAAGAAAATATATCAAGGCACACGCGGGCGAGAAGCCGCGAGAGGATCTTCAGAATCGTATCGAGCTCGTTGACTTTTCTTTCTCGGTGGAAGGTTTAACGAACCGATTCGCCACAGTTTCCTTCCTGCAGACCGACTTCTTCTTCGAACTACCCGAGCACACCCTCACCTCACTACATCGTTCTCCCATCTTTCGAGCTACTCTCTGACTTTCCATCCCACTTCCACTTTGGTGCAATCTTTTCCTCGCGACCTCTCATTCACTCGAGACGACTGCTTCTCATACTGCGCCATCCTCTTTTAACGGGTGTACCATTCCTTAATTTCCTCCCAGAAGAATTACGTTAGTATATTTTCTACCTTTGCAATATTTTTCTAATTTAACGCAAGAAGAAAAGAGAAAAGGATCTCACACCGCGGAATTACGAAAAGTCGTAAGCCATTCTTGAAATGAATTATTTAATATCCATTGAAATTAGAAATCAGATATCAATTTGCGTGATTATTTGTATTCATTCATTCTTTTTCTTTTTTTTTTATTTTTATTTTATTTTTTTTTTTTTTTATTTTTTTTTTTAGTCATTTTCTCTCTATCCTCTTTCCCGTTTTATTCTAGACACGTCGAATCCAATATTTTTCGATGTATCCCGACTGGATGTCGTCTCGAATCTCCATCTCCTTCTCTTCTTCGTCAGACCTTACCTTCCCTTCTTCGTCAGAACTTACCTTCCCTTCTTCTCTCTCTTCCTCTAGTTTTCACAGAATGCATCTCGGGGATTCGTGCTCGATTCTGTCGTGCCGACAGTTACAAACGAGACGTCCTATAACTGTCACCGACTAGGGAGTTCGAGGAGAAGATCCTAGTAAAGGGTCTCTCTCTCTCTCTCTCTCTCTCTCTCTCTCTCTGTCTGTCTCCTTCCCTCCCTTCTCCTCTTACCCTGTCTACGAAATTGTTGCTGCGTATCCCAATGCTATTCGTAGTCGTACTTAAATTATGCGAAGCAGTTGTCTTCAATAGGATTTATTTTGTCCGATGTAGAAACTCATTTTTGTTTATTTACCTCAATAGTCTTTTACATTTTCGTCCTTGTCGTTCATCTCGTTTTTCATATTGCGATGCTTGCCTTTGTCCCATTGAATATATAAAGAGACGAAGGACTACAAAACTTTAGTGTTTTTCCGTCTTGAGCACTTTCTTTCAATTTTCAATGCCTTCCATTGTTATCGCATTCGACAAAAAGCGAGTATTAAAATGTTTTCTGCATTTCTCCTAGTTTACACGTTTTCGCTCGAAGAATTCAAAGCATAGGAAATAATAGTTCGAAGAAATACTTTGGAGTTTGTTGTTAGATGTCGCGCAACCATTTTATCGGCATCAAGGGACCCGTAAGCTCTTCCGATCTTGTGACTTCACTTGTGACCTTCAAATAACATCGTAACATTGTAACTGGCTTAAGAAGAAAGCTATTAGATAGCGAAAAAATTGCGTCTGTTTCTCTTTTACCATCGTAATGGATCTTAACCGTAAAGATTAAAAAAGATTCGTAAAAGTCAAGTCTATATTGAAATGGATAAAAATCTAAATACTAATATGAACTTTTGCAAAATTATTCAATATTCCAGATATGAATTATCGTTAGGAAACGACAACTTCCTCTAGCATATGTACATAAATATCATATCGTCGAATTTAGATATTATTGATTTACTTAGAATTTTCTATCAAGAGTTTACCGACTTTTGATTGAATTTTAGTGAAACAGGCAATTCCGACTTCCGGTATTGTTTCGTATCGAACGATTTATTTTCGAGTTATTTTCTATCGTCGATTCTCACTATGGTGGAAAAAAGAAAGATATCAGGAAAGAAGCAGGAGACAAGAGGAAAGGACTAGGATAGGAAGTGAGATAAACGGTGGGAACCACCAACTCGATCTTCCTCAAGCGACCTAGTGGAATCGGAGTTTACTCGGAGGTAAGAGCCCACTCCGTTTAGTCTCGTCCTCGTATTCGATTGTTTCCACCATTGGGTTGCGTCTTAGAGTTGTCTGACTTTCTCGAAATAAGTGGACACAAACCTATACCAAACGAACTGTAATCACGATAAAACGAAGAGAGAAAATAGACAAGTGCTTACCCACATATTTTATGGTACATATATCCTAGATTTTTCACCACTTCGAAAGAAATTACTGAGAAAATTTTATTTACTTCGCAAAAGAAAAAAAATCAAACCATTGTATTTGTATAATATTATATAGATTGATAAAGTAAATGAGTAAATAAGTAATCCAAAATAAAAAAAAAAAAAACGCGATCTAATCGAAATGCAAAGGTATTTTCTCTTACATTTTACCCAAGAAACTTTCAAAACATTAGAGCGAACTATAGTCCATTCTTGAAGTTACTCTTCGTGCTGTAGGAAGGCTCATTTTTGGTATGCAAAGTTAAGTGAAACAATTATTAGAAGTTCGCAAATTCATGTCAGCCGACTAACGACCATGCCTTGCGTATTTGGAGATTTCTCTCTTTAAGCAATTTCGAGCTCGAGTCGTCTAAAATACGCCTCCGTGTTTCGTTGCCTCATTCGCCCTCGTTGCAAAGAGAAAGATGCCGAGGGAGAATGGAAAGTAATAGAGGGATCCATGGTTTGTTAAGGGTGGATTAATTTACTAACTTGCTCGAGTAATCTCCCTACTTTCCGTAAAAGTTATCGGCCGACTTAACAAATTTACCGTTAAGTGAGCGGGAATCCTTTTTTCGCTCCTTTCTTATCCTCTATTGTATTTCTCTTTCTTTCTTTCTTTCTGACCCTAGTTCGAAGATTGGATCAAATTCGTTAAAAAAGAAAACAAAAATTATACAAAATTGTTTCTCCCCGTATCGAGTTAATTTTCATTTTATCTTATTTTATTATTGAAAATTTGTTTAGCGTTCTCACAAAAAAAAAAAAAAAAAAAAAATTAAAAATATATTTCTTTCTGAACAAGAGCACATGCACACAAATACTTATATTTACTTATATAGCGATCTATTTATATGATTTTTGACAGAAGGGGAGGTTGAAATAATCAAATAAATTTTAACGTGTTTATTTGACACTGGTTTATACGTGATCGTATCAAACTCTGGTAATCCATCGTTCTTCCTTCGGTTCGTGTCTCCTCCTTTCTGTTTTTCAATCTTTTGTCTCCATCTGTTACTTCGCGTTCTGCCATATTGTCAGGAAATCACCGAACGAAACTTTGCGATTACATATCTATTAAAAAATATTAGCAGATTTTTCCATGGTAAAATTTAGCTACTCTTTCTTAATTTTTTCTTTTTTTTTTTTAATTATACAAAGCTAGACATAAATTATGATACCGTTAAACAACTTTCATCATAACATGATAATATAGTAATCTTGATATGAATAAATAATTACAACCAACGAAATTCGTTAATTTTATAGAAATATTAATGATACATATTCGTATTACCATCATCATTATTACTATTATCATTAATCATAATTACGAGCTTAGCATGTTCTATTAATAATAGAGTAAATACAATAATGCGATTAATACAACAGTATAAATGGCATTAATTTTAATGAAACATTTATAGAACAGAAATTCGGTTAAATAGTAAAGCATATATATATGTGTGTGTGTGTGTGTGTGTGTGTGTGTGTGTGTGTGTGTGCGTGTGTGTATGTATATGTATATATATGTTCAATATGATACTTTTTGGAGATATTTCTTATATAATGTTATTTATAATAAAAGTTTTCTTGTTTATAAAATCAGATATATTTGTCATGTGTTATAAAAAGAAAAATTGCGTATTTCAATAATAACATAGTTCTGTTAGCTAGTATCAATGATTTTACGTAACGCGTACCAGCAGTTTTATCCTGAGGTCTTATCGGATTAGATAAGAAACGGTTAGGCGGTACTTCCATGGGGGCTAAGAAAAAGTCGATGGGATCCAGGATGATAGTGGTCGGAGACTCGATAGGTCATGGTCTCCTAGGGGAAATTGGGTAAGACGAGAAACGCGAGAATGGCATCGGCCAATAGTGAAAGCTCGTCAGTCATAGATAGTGTGAACGATATGTCAATGTCAAATGCGAGGATGTGAGACAGCAAAGGGATAAAAGAGGAGTCGAGAAATTTCTTTTCCCAGAGGAACGACAGCTCATAAAAATAATAACGTGTCAATGTTGCCGCGTTACCAACGATTACGGATCCCGATATTCTTGTCATCTAAATGCATTTGAATGATTAACTTTTAAATCTAATTGAAGTTACAATTAATTTACTAGTATTTTATATAACATGAATCAATAAAGGATTTTATTGGAAAAATCTCTAAATAATTTTAATCATGCGAATTAAAAGAGAAAATATTTTTAAAACAGCCTATTGAGCTTTCAAAGGATGATAAAAATTCGGAATGATATCTACAGAGAAATGTAAAATAACGACGCGACGACTACTATAATGATTATTCGAAGTTTCGATAAGTTAGTCATTAGATGTGACTTCGAGTATCGTTAAGCGTTGGTAGGTCCACGAGTTATGAAATAGGAACTACGTGCAATTTGTAGCGCGTATTCGCGATACCATAGAAAACGATCGTAAAGCACGGAATGATAACGACTTAGAGTATACGATAGGGCGATATGCGAGGCACTTATGTGGTCACTTTGAACATTACTCCTCGACACTCTAACTATGGTTACGCCAGTGCACCTTTACATACTTACATATCTACCTATACCTGTTAACTGTTAACATTTTTCATATTGTTTATATAAAATTATGATATACCTTTAGCGTGATTTTATATACGTTCTTCCTAAAGTTATCTACCGAAAGAATTTGAAATATATTTGAAAAAAATTCTGTTCAGCAAGAATTTTGCAAGAAACGAGATAACACTACATCCTTGTTGATACTTTCGTTGTACGTATAGTTTATATTTTTAACGAAATTATACGCGGCCGAAAGAGTGAGAAATGGCGTGAACTGTCACAATTTTTTCGACATCACCTTTTTCTCGCGTTATCTTATACGGTCCATTATCGAAACGTGAAACGCAAGGGGAACGAGTGCGCATACCAGTGATCTTTATCCGACAGACGAGTGGATAAAATGAGAGTGAGGTTACACTAATTTTTGAGTTACGCATGGTAGTCATGTCATACTTGGTTTCGTTTACGAAAACAACTCGATATTTTTATCTGTCGTTCTTTATCGGAGCATGTTCCGTAACAATTAACACTTGTTTTTTCCTTTTCTATGGTTCTTCTTGATATTGATCTACCGGCTTTAACGGTACCGTCGAAACGTACGCTAGAGCTATCTGATTACATCGAGAAAGAGTCACGAACGGAAAGGAACACCTTCGAGTAACATAAGACATCGCTCGAAGCGGCCACTTAATTAACCCACGTTGGTATGTGAAGCGTCTGCTAGAGCATACTTACAATTAGTATCGATAATTTCGTTTTTCTCAAGTAGTCTACAAGATATTCCATAAATATCTACTAAGATATTTCTTTTGATTTATTTTTTTTTTGTTCTTTAATCTTATCATTTTTTTTTTTTTTCTTAAATTCATAGTGCCAAGCGGTTGGTTATTCACGAGAATGATTCAGACAAGTGGAAAACGTGTTTCAACCAATACAGTTGAGTAAGCCAGTGTCGATGTTGAAATGCGGACTTGTCCTTCCAAAGAAACCATTTCAAAGTTTTAATCGCGCTTCATGGCTCGTTACTTATCGACCGTAGTTTTGCTTCTTGAAGGAAACATACGATCTCGTTGGCGTCTTTACAAACTAACTTCTTATCTGAACTCGTTTCCACCATTTCTTTCTTCCGCTTTCGACGGTTTCGATGACGTCGTCGAACAAGCCAGTAGTAAATGATAATAAAGAATATAATTATATGTAATCGAATATTCCTCATAAACGATCTAGTTCGATCTGATAAATTTATTCTCCAATATGTATTCAAAAGAAATTCAATAATACCATTTTGCGGAAACTTTTCAAAAATGATAAAAAAGACGCGTTCCCTTTCGTAAGATAGCAACGAGCTCGGATCTACGAAAAACTTTTTCCGGAGGAATGCCGAACTCGGCATTTTAAAGTAAAGACGCATTTCTTCCAATTCCATTTCATCGCTTTCCGCATAATCTTTTCAGAGCCGCAATCGTGTCTATCGTACTTTTCCATGAGGCACGTGTCTGCCTTCGCAGGATACGAATGACGCGAAGTGAAGAAACTGAATCATGTAGAAAAGAAGAAACGGGACTGGTTGAAGTAGTTGTAGACATAAAGGAAAGAGAAAAGAGAAGAAAAGAAGAGAGGAGATATGTATGTTAGACAATGACGACAAAGAAAGATAAAATAAACTTTTGTACGAAAGAAGTAAGGAATGCACGCTACTTTCTTCTATTTCGTTTCTCCCTTCTTATTTTTCTTTCTTCTTTATTTAACGAAGATTGCAAAAAAAATTTTCTCAGTGGCAAAGCCATCGTTGTCGTTTGTTTTTCGAATCGTACAACCGTTGCGAGACACACCTTCTTTCTCGATTGTGCGTCTTTGTACGACGCAATCTTCTTTGCCGCAACATTTAAACGTTTTATCGGTGCACTTTTACAACTTCTTAGAATTTCAAGAACGGAATGTTCCTTTTTGTTCACCTCTATAAGTTAACGATTACAGAGTAATACGTACTAACAGCATAACCGCTCCCTCGAATGACACTTTGCAGTCCGAAGTACCATGCTTAAATGGAGAAAAAGTTTCGATCGAAGTAAATGGAAGTAAGTCGTAGCAAGCAAAGCAGGTTTTGTTGTTAGAGCCGTTTAACGTTCCACCTTTAAGAAAGTTAATGTTCGCGAGTTTCTTCCGTAATTCTTATTTTATAAAGCAACTTATAGGCGTTCAAGAAAGCAGGTCATGAACAGGCTGGAATTCAAATCAGGGGATCCTTATATTTCACATGTCTTTTTTTCTTTTTTTTTTTTCTATTTTTTTTTAAATAAAGTAGTTGAGAAACTATTACATTGAATAAATAAACTACTTAAGATCTCGTAATCTTTTATTCGAGAACAGCACATGGTATATCTAACACAATTTTTTGATAATAGAGTAATGAAACTTTTTTCGTGTTCGTTCAAGCAGATAACGCAAATATCATTAATCACTGAAAGAAACCCAAACGAAAGATAAAATATTTATCTACGTGTTTACAAGATCGACTCTCCGAATGGCAAACGTAAACGTTGCACGTCAAAGTTACTTGTTACTAAAACGATGTCAATGTTACATCGAATGAATTGAATTGTAATGAAAAATTTCATCGCGTACGCTTTAATTCACGATCACGGTACCATATAACGCATTTAATATGTTTCAATTTATATGTCTGTGCGTATGATTTTCTACCTCTGATAAACCGGGAAAAGCTATACATAGAAATAAGCTATTACAAATATTAGTACACGAGAACGTATTTAGAATTTTTAAAAATATTTAATGTTAATATTCTATGTCAAGCGGAACTGATAGTACCAGTGGATTTACTCGGCATATTTTAAATATATGCGTATGCTAATGAATAGCAATTTTGTGTCGACGGTTTCTCAATGTATGTACATCGACGAGTTGACATAATTATCGATTTTGACTATCAAGATAGATAGTTCATAACTTTAATTAGTTTTTAATTAGGTAGTTACTTTGTAAAGCATAGTTCACTTCTGTTATTAATAAACGGATGATTAATAAATATCATTCTATGTACACATAATAAAGAATACAATAGCTATTCATCATGGCTTAATAGAAATGTAATTCGTATTTATTCTGTTACGCGCTTCTCGCTAGTTTCATTCATTTGATCGTATTTGTAATCTTTTGAGCGATCGAAAACCATTCTATTCTATTAGTATTTATTTCTTAATACAAGGCTAAAAAAAATCTTACATTACGCATATAAACCTATTTGCCTTTCTTAAGATATTGAGATATCGAGATGAATGTAGGAACAAGAATCCGATAAACAAACATAAATCTATGAGAGAAGGTAGTTAAATCGTGTGTCTTGGAATGATAATGGAACAACGCACGCACTTGGAACGCGCACCAGTGGGCTGGCATATCCGTCTACATTACGCTGCATAATTCATGGGGTTGTCATAGGCGCGAGAGGTGGATAATGGTGCCGTACTGTCGTGGCTTCTATTGTCTCTGCTTGGACGCCATCAACTAACTTGAAGCCGGAGAACGACGGCGATTCGAATGCATTCCCTGTAAATCCTGTGAATTGTCCACTCAGGGCCACGATCCTTCCTTTACAGTTTGATATCTCTACACGTTTTGATTAAATGTTTGATCATATTCTATGTCTCCGAATTAAGCTTTAACAATATGATATTTAAAAAGCTTCGATTTATTTACACAGAGAAAATATTTCGATGTTATTTCAATTTAAATATATCTATGGTCCTCGATTAATTGGAAAGCTTTGAATTTGTTAATAAATATGTAAAAATTATTTTACAAATTTAGAATTGGAAAAAAGATTTATAGGTAGATTACATTTCAAAAACTTTTGATTAATTATAACAATATTAAATATATTTTTATTAAGTTCTTTTATGAGGAACAAATATATACATTTTATAGATCTCATCTATATGGATCCTACGAATGTCATTAAAATCAAATAATTCTAGAATGAATTACATTTATCGAAATATTTTTAAAATTGCGACAAAATGTTTGTTTTTACAATATCAATATTATAATAAAAATTTCATAATTCTTTAAACAAATGCAATTACTTTAACAGAATATATATTGATATATTTTTAATATCATGGGATCTACAAAATGCACATGTTTGCTTTTTGTTAATATTTAGAAAAAAAAGCTTATTGTGTATTTTTTATTATGAACGTAATTAATATCTTTTATTGTAATTTTTAAATAATCTCATAAATCCCTTATCTAGAAAAAATAATTTTATTTAAAAAAAACGTTCGAATAAGCCTGTATAGTATATGTAAAAATTATGAGACGTTGATGTTCTTCCTATTTTTTGCAGATATTGCCAGAGGTTCTATTAATTCTCTCGCATGATAAATAATCGTCCCTTTATTTTTTTTACTTTCTTCGTCGTTTACATATTCCGAGGATATTAACGTATCGTGTAATATCTCGTATATATTATTTTTGAATATAAATATTTTATCATCGCTAAAAGTTTTTCTCTTGAGGAAACGTCATCATAATGGCATAAATCCCTTCATTATTATTTTCTTCGAATAGATGTTTAAACAAAAGTCGATAGGAAAATATTGTTATTGGCGATTTTTTTTTTTGGCTTCGTTTTCAAATTTGCATATGAACCAGAATATTGGCATTTCTCGATTAGTACTATTCGGTGAATATGCACGGATGAATTTGATTTGACGATTGTCATCATAAAATATTTCACGTCGTTTTGAACGAAACAACAAGAAGGTATGATCAAATATTTGCATTCACAGTAGGATCATTCGTTCACCTATTATTCGGCAGAATCGAACCGATTACATGAAAAATGGTGATATACCAGAAATATCATCTTTCCGAGTTGCAGTAACTTTATCACTATTCAAAATATCGAAAGAATTGGATTGAAAATGAACTCAATTTATCGATCCAATTTATTGTAAATTTCTTGATTATAGCAGCCGGGCGTATGATTAGTGCTTGAAAATTTGTTCTACTCATTAGAACTTAATATTCAAAATTATTTCCCTACATCAAAATTTCAAATGTTCTCTCTACTCTATATTTCATATAGGTAATTCATTACACCCATCTTTTTCTTTTTTGATCTCGAGCTTCTCTCTCATTAATTATATTTTCGAGTTTATGTATCATAACGCATTAGGATAATATACATATTAATAATTTCGAATAAAAACAAAGCAAGTAAAAATAACTATTATAGGAACCATCTTTGTTACACCTTATTTTAATATTAAAATGTTTATACTTAAACGATTTTATGTTTAATAGATAAACAATTTATCTACTATTGGTTATAGTAGATAAATTGAGTATGCAATATTATTAGATAGTATTCAGCCAATTTGTTGGTTCAATCGATGATTCGTGATTCATGATACGTGTAGAATTTCAAATAGAATTGAAAACTTTCATTTTTATCAAAAGTTATAACGAGTGAATATTTATCACGATGATAATTTTATAAAACGATCGAAAGTACGATTTCTCGTACAGGATCAAGAAAGAAAAATATAAAGTAAAAAAGAAAAAGAAAAATTTACGAAAAACGTTCATCGATTAAGCTTAGCGAGATAAAAAGAAAATATTCGTTAGTCGAGGTGGTGGGAAAAAAAAAACACAAGAGGAGAACAAAGTGAGACAGTAGAGTAGTGAAGTATACAAGTGTGCCCGCAGAGAAGATAAAGTTTGTAGAGATGAGCGTCGCGTGTGTTTCGTAATCGTAGATGCAGGTCAAGGGAAAAAGCGAAGACTTTGACTGGAAACTCTTTTTTCAGGTATATCGGTATAGATAGTACGTCCGTGATAATAAGTGCTTGTAAAGGGATGTCGGAGGGCGGAACCGGGCATTCTGCTTGATGCTTTAGCCCTGATAATTATTCACAGTCTCTTAGCCAAGAGCAGTCGGCCGAGGATCGCTGAGAGATGCGAGGATCTCTGAGAGGTGCGAGGAAAGGATGGAGAATAGTACTTCTCGTGTTGGCCCACCTGATGCCATCCACTTAACATCGCTGGCTCAAGCCATTTGGATTAAAGGGACCATTTCGTTCTCTTTTCTCTATTTTAAATTTTATTATTTATCTTTTGTATGCTATCGATTTTGCGAGATACAGGTTATAATGTCTTATGCGCGAAATAAACTAACGAAACTAACAATAAAAGTAATCATTAGCGCGATATCTCTTATCAAACGACGGTCGATTATCCAACGAGGGTCTATGGAATATTTCTGTATAAATTATTCATCATAGCGGGATAATGCTCATTAATGCATCAATTATTCGAGAAATGCAAGTGAAAAGAGGATCAAAAGAAGATTCAAAGAGGCGTTTTATTGCGGATCATTCGTAAGAGAAGACGAAATAGGTGATAAGAGAAACGAACGACGCGGGGTTTACCATAGATCTTCGTGTTTCATTTTACGGAGGAGTCCTCTTCGTACACGGTTACTTCTTACAATATAGACAACGTTTTGTTTGGTTGCCAAGATTTTCTTCTTTTTCGACGATCGCTCCTTTGAATCCCGAATCAGTTTTGCAAGGCGCTGCTTTCTTACTTTTCTCTCTTTCTTTCTCTGTTTCTTTTCATCGCCTCTTCTCAATATCTCCATCCTCTCTACCCACCATATTCACCAAGTTTCTCTGAAAATACATATTTAATGTATCACATGTGTATACAAATGTGTTTCTACGTGGCGAGGATACAAGTCCTTACTGTGGTTGAAAAATGCAACCTAGTCTGGCTACGATTTTTGTAGACGACTTATTCACTTCTTTTTACAATCGTATCTAATGTGATCTGAATCTTATTCATTTATATATAAATTTATATATAAATTATCCTTCGATATATAAAATCTGCATTGCCAAAACGTAATTTTATTTTTCACGGTCGACGATAATGTGTTATTGATATTTTAAGCGACAAATAATATTATTCTACTTCACGCTAAGATATAATACACGAGAAATATCGAGAGAAAGGGAGAGAGTGAGAGAGAGAGAGAGAGAGAGAGAGAGAGAGAGAAAGATAAATCATAATTGTGAAATTTACGCGAGTCTGCGTAAACGTACGATCATTCATGCTAAAACAGAGTTAGGTATTTGTATATATGTATACAGTTGTATACTGCGTATATACATACAAATGCTGATCAGGATAAATATATGTTTAGACATAGCACGTGTATGGTCCAATCAAATATTGCATTAGTTAAGTTCCTTCGTCAAACATTAAACATTCTTTCTTTCGCGGCATTTACTTTCCTCTTTATACCCGTTCTCACGATAATAATATCTTGTAACGAAGAGGTACTTTTATTATCGAGAATGCATAGACATAGGGAGAACGAGGACGATAACGGCAACGATCCAATAAACCAACGATCCGGATGAAACTTGGCTTGCAATGCTCCGGGGTGTTTTTCGAAGAGATTAATTTTTCAACTTTCTCGCGATTCCTCCTGTTGGTACGGTAATGACAATATTTGCCAAGAATATTTTTCGAACATTTTACCTCGAAGAGTAATCCTTCCCATAATTATAATTATAAAATGTCCAAAAGAAGTAATTACTTTTTCACATTATATTAAAACTATAGAAAAACAATTAATAATAATTAATTTTTTGTCCATTAATTACTAATGTTTAGGATTTATAAATAGCTCAGACTAATCGACGAAATTTGATAAATAGATTTATAGGCAAATTACATTTAGAAACTTTTTGATTAATTAGATAATCTTTGTAACAATGGTAATACATTCATAATTTATATTTTTTCAAAGGATCCATTGAACTTTTGCAAATTATTAAAACCATCAATGGTCTCTATTTAATCAAAATCAGATAATCGTATCTTTACGAGATTCGCGAAAATTTGCGATATATCCCTTTCTATCGACAATAAGAATGTATTACGCGTGAGTTGTAACCTTTTTTGAATTTTTTACAAGCCCATTGCATGAAGTGCAACTTGCGAATTTTTTTCAGCGAACGACCTACATAGCATACTATTCTTGAACTTTCTTATGCCAGACGTCGAATTCGAGAAAATTCCTTACACGTTCGAAAATTTTCAATGAACGAGAATGGAATAAACGAAAGAAATAGACGAATTTCTCGTTCCTTTAGCTTTTCTCTTCAATTTCGCCTTTTTCATATTATCTCAATCTTTCCTCGGCCATAGTTCGATTCGTTCGTTTTAATGGTACGAAAAGAAAATGAAATAGATATGACGATAAGTGAATTTCTCACTCGTTTAATTGTTAAAGTTTCATAATATACATAATTAAAGGTTTAATTTGTTCGAAAAAAGGTGATGAAAAAGAGGTCAAGAAGGGAAATGCTTCATTATATAAATAACTTAAATAACTTAAATATCTGCATCGTAAGGAACATTGAAAAGTATTTAACGCAAGTAAAGTCAAATAATATCATTCGAATGAAGAAATAAATTTTGCGACCCATTTTAATATATATTTTCCACAATAAACTCATACAAATTCAAGATTTTTTTTCTTTGATATCATATTACAATGTAAGATTCTTTAATTTCGCTATTTTCTAATCTTTCGAAGTTCCTTTTTTTACTTTGCCTTTCTTCGTTTTTACGTTTTCATCTTCTCTATAGTGTCACGTGATAAAAGGACAAGACGATTGGAAAGGTGGAGCGTCAAAATTCTATCCTCTCTCGAACCATCTCGATCGCCTACTAAAATGTTCTCTAGCAAGTGAAGAAAACTTTACTTTTCTCTCTTGCTCTTCTTTAGACGCTAACACATTTCGTCGTACCGAAATCGTGCGCCCTATCTCGAGAAGGATTAGTCTCCTCACGTCATGAACGTGCGAGGGATGAAGAAAGGATCCTGATGTGTTCGAACGAGTCGAAGCTATCCTTCTTTGCTATTTTCTTCCGAGCACTTTCTTCCAATATAACGTTCATACTTAAATCTACGTTCATAGTTAAATTAACGTTCATACTTAAATCATACTTAAATCTCTTGAATTTTCGAATAGTTTGAATCTAGATACTCGTGAACATGATATAAAAAAGTAAGATCTACACGTGTCTTTTAATTTGAAAATTCCTATCAATGAAAACATAGTCTTTTTACGACCAGAAATTTCAAACTATGCGCGAATGTATTATTTAAGACATCTACCAGCAAACGATCTATCGTTTTATTATGTTAAAGATAGACGCCATTTTTCTTATTTCTTGACGTGCAAAGGGGCGAAGAAAGATTTCGCACGAAAGCGTGGTTGGAAGATCTTTCCTCGCGTGCGAACCGACTTACCGCGTACTCACGTTTTCATTATCGCTTCTTTCCTACATATTTCAGCTGCGATCGTTTCTCGGAGATACAGTAGAAACATGTTAGAAAGACACTGTAGGATTTTATTATCGTGAAAAAGAAATTTCGATTTTATGTTATCAAATTTTCGATGATATGTCCGATCTTTCGCGAAACAATATGGAAAACATTAAAATTAGAATTTGTAATCAAATTATTATCAATTATCAAATTAAAATTGATTTTCTTATTTTTTATTGAGATCTAAAATTATTACTTTTTCTTTACCCAATGAAACAATGGAATTATTATAAAAAATCGATTCATACTTTTTACGCACATAATAATAATTATATAAGTTCATGTTTGTTCTCAATGTCCATTTTTACAGGAAGCGGAATATAGTAATTTTAAACTGAGGAAAATAAAAGAACTGCAAATAACGAGGGTAGGAAGAGGATAGTCATTATTGGGGGAAATTCTGCAGGACGATAGGGAAAATAGAAACGCGCAGAAGCAGAGGACAAGAAGATAAGCTTTCATGGTTACAGCGAGCTACGACGGAACGGATAAACGATGAAAGAACGATTTTTGACGATGACCTATCTCTTTACTTTTGCGTGTGTGTTTTGAAATGTCACATGGCTTCGTATAACGAGCACCCATGTTATAAAATATACAGACAGACAGATTCGATCGATTCCATCATATCAAAAAAGATTTCTACTTTCTACGATCGTCATTCTTCGCATTTATTTTTTAAAAGAAAATTCACTTATTAGAAAATTCATTTATTAGAAAAATATTTGTTTCCGGAAAAAACAGTAAATAAAGATTGTAAATGATTCTATAAACACATAATCATATGATAATTAATATGAGAACAAACGAATATTATCTAATAGTTAATCAAATTTTGAACATTTAAATGTTCAATTCGTGAATCATACTGATAGAATTATACGATCTTGAGTTTTATTGATATTTCTAAATAAACTGAACGTTAGAGTTGACAATATCGTATAATATTGAAAAAAGATGAAAAACCCGATGAATGATTTTTGAAAAAAGAGATAAAGGATTTGTCGAATGCTGCAAAGAGTAGGGTGTAAAATTAATCGATATCTTTTTAAAAAAGAACTCAACTAGTAATGCGAGAGAGCTTAATGAAAGTTGCAACCTCATTCCAGTGGTTTTTTTTCCCTTTACCTTTATTACCATCCACACCTCTGTCTTGTGCACATATATATATATATATATATATATATATATATGTAATAATAATAATAATAGTATCTAATAGTAACTTTTATTATTATTTTTATTAAAACAAAGTATGATTTTTTAGGTGGTAGTGGCAATGATGATACTAACGATAAAGAAGTAGTAGTTGCGTTTTAGTTAAGACGAATCCACCGGTGGAGACTTGTATTTACTGAGCATTCGTTAATTAAAAAGCCAAGAAATGGCATTGGCCGTAAATAATATACAGCATGTATATGCACATTACATATAAATGTGCATATACATATATGCATATATGTATATATGTACATTTTCGTATACATAAGCTAACTGTGTTTTCAAAGATGTGCTTGTACATATATATATATATATATACATATATATATACATATATATATATAAATATATATATATATATACATACACATATATATGCGTGTAACGTGTGCGGCAACTAGACGTCCCTCTTTCTTCTCCACCTCCTTTGGCTGCTTGTTTCAACGGTTTTATTAAAGCACGTGGGCTGGTCCGAATTAAAAAGTAAACTACCTCCGAGCCTTTCCTCCCCTCTGACTTCTCCCTTCGGTTGAACGCATACATGGAAACCAAACCGTTATTTTACGGCAGATACGCGTGCAGCACAAACTCTTACCAGACGTCGCACACATTGCAAAACTTTCAACCCTCCTCATTTCGATGTCGCTCTACGCGTCGTTCTAATTATCATGTCTTCTTTAGAAATTTCTGGACAAAATTTCTCAAGGCAATTATCTGGACTTCGTTCATTAAGTCACCACGACGATGCATTCTATCGCAACTTGTATAAGTATATTAATATAGATCTAAGCAGACTTAAGGAATGCTAATAATAGTATATTCTTGTTATTAATTTCTTACTCTCTCTCTCTTTCTCTTTCTTTCTTTCGCGAATAATGTAATTAAAGTTGAAAAATGTTTAATAGTAAAAATCGAACGATAGTGATCTTCCTTTGTAATGGAAAGTTTTCATTGCAACGGTTAATTTTAACAAAAATCGTAATCGCAGATATTAAATGGCTAAAAGGCAAGTTTAAATTAGAACTATTGTTTATGTAATATGTGGTAAAATCGAATTTCCAAAATTTACGTCATGAAACAGCTGAAAACACAGAGTTGCAATTAATTAACGTATATTTTGAGTATCTCAACAGATTTGAATTTAATGCATTTCGTTGAAGTAATGTATGCTGTTGTCACGCTCTCATGGACACTTTTGTTTGCCATTAATTTTCAATATGTTATTGATTTGAATTTTTGATGACGATACACAGTATTAAAGACAATGTGTTAGTTATAAAGAGATTACATATTTTAAATAAAAAATTATAACTTTACAGAATCACGTTATAATTCCAAGAAGATAGAAACAAAAGAGCCAGTTTTGTTTTATTTTTCGTTTCCCTTTCATTAGAGTCAGCCATTTATTTAGGACGCACTTATCGGTCCGTAAATTAATTGTCAAGCTTCATAATATTAACGTTCCGATTTTGAATAACGTATTGACACATAAACGAAAATTCGTGGCGAAAATGCATTCTCGAAAATGGTATAGGTATCTACCTATTAAATGCGGTATTTTGTTAACAGCTTGCAAATGCATATTTATGAAGTTTCATACATTTTGTATTTTTTCTTTATAAATTGGACACCATGATTTATCTTTTTCCATATGTTGTTTTAGTAAATCTGATTGAAATTTGTTCAAGGCCTATCAAATATTTTTTACATGAATATTTAAAGAAGTTCCTATCAATTTTGATTTGAAGATAATCTACTAGGATGGTAAATGACGTAGCAACGATTAAGAGAAAAAGTGCCCATTCGATGGGCTATCTGCGCGATCCTTCGAATAAAACGGAGCGATGACAAACTATCGTATCGGGAGAACCATTTACACGTCGCAACAAGTCTCCAACAAGCGTGCAGCTTAACCCTCAGAGACGATTCAACTTCCGAAACGCTTTGAAATTCTCAACGTGTTCGAGAAGATCGATGACCCGACCGTGTCAAGCTCGCTACCGCAGTGACGTAGCTCCTGTGTCCGGATTTGACAATAATTACGAATTTACCGTACAAATCAGTACACGTGTGTGAGAAAACCGATAATGAGGATTACAACATCTCGTTATAATCCTGTGCTTCAATATCGTATATTTATTAATTATTAACTAAGACGAAAGTCAATAAACTTTACAGCTTAGAACGAAATTAACGTGTAAGCTCTAAGGTGATTCGATCGTATAAACTTTACCGCAAAACTATATACAAAATAAATATGTATATAATATTTATTTTGTTTATCTTATAAAATTTTATATAATATAGTATATTTGTTTAATTCATCTTATGAAACTTAATATGATATGGAAAAAGAAAAATGAAATTATAATAATCTGTTCGTTAACATTTTATCTCCTTTTACATTCATAAATATTCTAAAAAAATCTGCAAGTCTCTTTAGTTAAAATTTTCACAGTTGTGATAACATAAAAGCGATTTGTCGTAAAAGGAATAATTCTGAAAAAAATATTCTGTTCGAAAATAGACGTTGTTACAAAATTGTCCGATGTTAAAAGCGTTATGTGTAAGAGAAAAAGAATGGGAAAGAGACAGAGAGAGAGAAAGACAGAGAGAGCGATAGTAAAGGAGAGAAAGAGAATCTAGTTTGTCGCGTTAAACAAAGGACGAGAACCGCGGTGATGCATCCGGTGTGTTCCGATTTGACAATAATTACGAATTTGCCGTACAAATCAGCGTATTTGATCGGGTCGATAATTTAGGTTACTGCGGAACGTAGTTGCACGTACACGTTGCTCTTGTCCACTCTCCCTCTTTTTCCCCCTTCCGTTTCTCTCTCTCTCTCTCTCTCTCTTTCTCTCTCTCTCTCTCTCTCTCTCTCTTCCTCTCTTTGGAACTCGTGTTCGCTTTCGGTTCGAAAACGACTCACACAAATCGCAAATGTGTTGCTAGTAGCGATGGTAGTTGCTTTCACCCTCGCGAGTTAGAACGACGTCGCAAAAGACATGCGGAGAGGACGATAGTGTAACTTATACTACTGCAAACGCAAGCCAATGTCTGTTCCAATTAACTTTTCACCACTAATTTATGCGACAGCTTCTTCCTGTCACTTCGCATATCTTCCTCTCTCTCTTTTCTTTTGCATTCTCTTTTCGAGGTTCCTGCAATGGTATACTTTTACAAATTTCCAGACTACGTCAACTTCTAACTATTTGAAAGAGACTGCACCTTATTTTCAGAATACACCTCACGTCCACGCGTCATATCGTAGAAGCAGGAGGAAGGCCAGAAACGAGCAGTTAGCTCGGCGAGCTTGCTTTTTTTTCTTTTCTTTTTTTACTGTAATTCACATTTTAGTTAAATACCATGACGTGCCCCGTGATATCGTGCTAGGATTTGTTAACTCATTATTATGGAATATATCCCTCGTATTTTTTTAACTTCGAATTGCACGTAATTTGTTTTAATCGTAAATTTGAAAAAATCCATTACCTCAAAGTATCAAACTCTTTCGACAATCAATACTCATATAAATTTTAGTGCTGAACTAATGCTTAAACAAGGCGAATACAAATTTACCGAATATAATATTAATAGAAGTAATATATATATATAAAATACACATACCTACGGTTGTTTCTGTTCGATTGGATCAAAATTAATTGATCGACCACATATTTAACAAACAAACTTGGTCAGTAAATGTAATGCGTACTTATGGCGCGTACAGTTTACGTTTTCATTGATTTTCTTATACATCATGATCCCTGTGTCTAATCCGTGACGTTGATCAGAGTTCAACAATGAGATGCTGTTCATTGTCCCTTTCTTTCTCTCTTTCTCTCTCTCTCTCTGTCTCTCTCTCTTCTCTATCTCTTTCCCTATCTCTCTCTTTTTTTCTCTTTCTCTTACTTTCTTTGGTATCTCGTTTCCAATTGAAACAAGAGCAAAGCATGCAACGTGATAAACAGAGGGTACGAGAGAAAGAGATGGACGGTGGCAAAATGTAAAGAGTACAACAGAGGAAAGGTAGACACCGAAAGGTAGAGAACGTTCGATACAACGACGTTGGCTCGTTCACAGTGGTCAGACATTTTGGTACTTGTTTCCCTATTAATATGCATGTCCTCGTCCCTTAACCCCGTCCCTCGTTCCCCTTTGTTGGCCCTATATAGAGGCAGGCATGAAATCCGCACCGACTTCTCTCTCCTGGCTTTCCCCTACCATCCATTGGTTCTCGTCGTGCGGTAGAACGCCGGTGTTTCCTGTTCGACCAAATAAATCCACGAGCACTGTGTGTCCGTTGTAGCGAACCCCGGGCGGCCTGTCCGCCCATACAAGGCCCGTTACTACTGCAATACCGGACGATTGATTGAAAGTTTGCCCAGTCCTTTTTACGCCACTGTACGTTCCTATCGTGCGTTATATAGGCGTGCGCATAAACCGTCGAAAACACATATTTCATCGGTACGTTTTCCAAGTATTAAGAGATTTTGTTAGAGCCTTTGATTTCTCATTAATCAGGCTTCAAATTGATTTCGTCGATAATACCAAATATATGATTTTCAAGTGTTTGTTTGAATCGAAATATTATTACTAGAAAAATTTTTTATTACATCTTCAAAAATATTATTTTTCTGATATTATTTGTTCAATATCCTATATTTAAATTTACTGGTATTTAAAACTTTTTGATAACTTTAAGTTCGAATAGTATCGTATTAATTGAAAATATCAATTGAAATGTTTTGAATTTGAATTCATCGCGTAAATAGATTTTATCATTCCTTCATCTCGAATAATTATAATTTTATGTACATTTAAAAGCGATACTTCGTTTTATGAGTTATAAAAAAATCTTTCACCTCATGTTAACTTTTGCGCTTTACGCGATCTATTTTTTTCAATTGGAATTGCAGGATTCGCATAAGTGCCTTCCGCAATAGCATTGATTAATAATATAAAGGCAATACAGCCTGGTGGTTTTGCTTTTCATAGGTCGTACGCTTTTATTGCAGTTTTCAATGATTTATTTATTGTTTACTTAACACTTCCTATCCTATTCTACCATGTTCTATGAATGGTGTGCTCGATCGATTGGTGTAAACGTGAAAGAAAAATATTTATGTCGAGCTCGTTGGTCGAGCTTTGCTCGATACAAACAGAATTTCTATTTTATTACGTAAACGTTCTGTTTTAATAAATATTCCTTAGTATAGTAATTTTTCATTCATACATATAGGCAACTACAAATTTGTTGCTATAATATTCGAGATTAGTCGTGAATTTTACTTTTATATTCACGGATCTATACTTTTGAAATGATGGGACTTTTTATAGATAATTTTGATCATATATTATTTTAAAAGTATGATGAAAATTGCAATTAAAAGGACCCAATCGATTATATACGATTCATTATGTTACTTTGATGTCTATATAATAAAGTCATTCTTTGCAAACATTATGGAGAGATAATATTTGAGGAGGGCATGATATATAATTTATCTATCAGATTTTTTTCTAAATCATAAGCACTATCATACGTTTCTCATTGCGAACGTGTTTCTCATTACCAAATACGTACAAATTATTATCGATCGAATGCGTTAGAAGCTGGGAATCACGTAGCCGTAACTCTTCTTTAACCTGCAACTCGCAATTTGAACTGGTCCTTATCGAGACCATTGTAACTCGATCTTCCTACGAATCAATATTAACAATGCTACGTGTTGAGCTTTTGATAGAACGATTAATATTCATTCTAGCAAAATCCCGGTTAAATACTATTTAACGCTTCGAAACTTTAACATTTACACAAACGCTCGAATAATTTAATAAATGTAAATAAGATATGAATCCTTATTTTTGGATTTTTATCTTAGAATGGATGATATTAATTTTGATAATATTGCCAATAAAAATTAATTTCTGTGACTTAATGGTGCATTCGTGTTTATTTATGATCGATAAAATCCTATTAAAATTTACCAATCATATTAATAGAGCAGCTAGTTATTGGTAAAAATTGGATGTCAAACAGCTATGTATCCACGAGTGCAATTCCCCAATAACGCCGAGCCGATATTCGTTCATATAGTTGACGGTTTTATATAACAAAAATATGAAGCTTTAGGCACGGTTTTCGTATATCTACTATCACTGATTTTGAAGTGCCCTTAACGATTTTTGACGCCAACGATTTTTGATTCGTTATCTGCAAACGTTATATGCGATGGAATTCGGACGACGAAACGACTGTAGTCATGGTATATTTTCGACCATCAAAATTGAGCAAATGATAGAAAACCCTTGGGAGAACAGATGTTTGCCTTTATGGATGTTATTGTATATTTGCGTTTTTAATCTTCCATTTAATTGTTCACAGAATGGATAGGGTTACTTTTTGTTTCTCTATATAATTAAGGAAGCGTAAAAAGGTTCTCATTGAAAGTATTTCCATTGACAACATTATACAAATTATTGTAGGATATACAAAATTAATATCATCCATATGGAAAGATTTTGAAAAATGAATAATTCTTAGATATTAATTTCGAGGTCATTGTATAAAACGAGTAATAATATTGCATTTTATTAAATATAATATGATATTTGAATACGTCACATAGCGATCTCTCATCTTCTATATTATTCTTTTCCCATTTAACAAGATAACAAAATATTATACTATTCATAAAATTAATACAACTAAAAAGCAAAGACAAAGACTATATTTGCTATATTATTCCTCCTAGAGCGATGTTGCATTTTCTCGTATCGCCTTAGGCTTAACTCTTATCGTCTCGTTGTATCTCGCTGATATCTTCCTCACGATTCTACTTTCCTACTTTACACATACGTGTACTCAACTTAGTTTGTATACGTGAGCGCGTGTGCTCGCTTGCTATGTATGAGCTAACACAATCCTATCTCGCATTGTTTGCCCTTCCATTCGCTTGCAGAGAGTTTAATAAGCTGTTCCTTCCTCCTTTCAAAACTCCGATCTATAACGGGCGTGTCCTCCTATTTGTCGTTATCTCGAAAGGCTCTTTATGACTTTCCAACGATTATTTGCTTCCTCGTGTTTCGAGTTATTCGTAATGGTGCTGCCATTCCAGTTGGATAGGTGATAAGCGCATAATGCAAGTTTCAAGTAGATACAATGAGATTTTCATAAAGTCTCAAAGTTAGATCCACTTGTACAGCATGGTATGTACGCATTAGACTCGTTACTAGTCATTTGAATGATATATGACGTGTACGAGATCGACAGGAGTATTGTTTGTTGAGTCATCTACGCTGAACGCCATTGTTTTGCTTTTTATTAAGAAATTCGAATCAACATTCTGTTAGGTTTATTATTCTCTCGCAATACATCAATCAATGATTTCATCTCATAGACAGATATAAGAGACACGTAAAAATAAGATTATTATACACATCACTATTACAAAATATAAACAAGAACTATTATCGAATGATTAGCTTACATCCACATAATATGTCGATAGAAAAATCAATTAAAAGGAGCAGTGTACGAGATGCGCGCAAATATCAATATTGTATTGTATCTGGTACATTCGATGAATTTACATTCGCAATCGGCGAATGACGTCGCATCGATCAACAGCAACATCAGTGGTAGTACGGTTCGTTGATAAACTCGTGTTAGAGTCGAATTTCGACTTGTTACGCTGATTTGGTGATTAAACATCGATAGTCAGCACCCGTGCTTCGTCTGTACATTATTACGCATATTAACGCAGGGTTTGCAGGAATTCACGATTGGTATTCAATAATTAGTCTTTACGCTTCGTTAATACGTAAATTAGTGAATCCACGTGATACCTGTCCTGTGTGTACAGAATGTCGTAAAAGTTTTGTCTTTGGAGAAGGTGAAATATTATTGCGAGTAGTAAACTTTCATGTTACGTCACAAGGATTGTGAATTGCAAAGATTTCGTGTATCGTGATCAATTTGTCGCAAAGATAGAGATTAATTTTTCGTGCCACTCAAAATTGTTTTCTCATCGTTTAACTTTAGAAAGTATGCTTAAAACTTTTGGCATATAAATCGGATATATTTTGTTTTACAAGAATTCGAGCAATACCATTTGTTATTCTCGAATATTTTTGTTGAGTATCGAATGTGTATATACCCTAAGGAAAGTAATAATCGATAAAAATGGTTTTTTTTTTTCGATTAATTAAAACCATCTAGGACGTACAATTGCTTGTTTCCCTTTGATAACGTCAAAGTCAGTCATGAATAATTTTCAACGTATCGCAATCATGCATCGGAACGTCATCCATGTATTCCATCCATTTATAGGTAACGTATACAGTGGTTCAAGCATTAGTACAAGATCCGTTTTGCTAGGAAGCTAGGCGAAAATAGTTCGTACCGTGATTGTGTTTGTCCAAAGCATTCGCGAACACGGTATATAGCTTTTACAACGTCATGTAATCCTACATTTGACGTTGATAGGATCGACATTTGAATGGAATTTTGATTTTGTAAGGAAAGTTACCGCACATCAAGCAAATCTATGCGCATATTTCGCCTTTCTTCGCCGTGAAAAGATAATAGAGGTTACATTTGCTTTCTTATATCCCCTTAAATGCATTTCATTCTATACACTTTACCTCACATTTCTCACGGTTAAATCGATTTCTATCTATTCGATTTTGAACGTTCAAAGTAATATCTCTGAGAATTATTTTATTTCGATGAACGACGTGGAATATAAAAAAATAACCGACGATTTGCATAAGAAAATAATATTTGTCGATTCAACTTTTTACTTTGAATGGTGTATAGTATATATAAGCCGTCGAAATATTGATCCTTCATTGATACGAATAATGTATCGCGTATCATAAGAGTTCCGTAAGTCAGTAACGCGAATTGTAAACGACGCATTTCATTCATGGAAACTACGTTATTTCTCAAGCATGCTGAAGGGGTAAAGGGGTTAAGAAAATTGGGAAACACAATTACTTAAGTAAATCGACAGGAAGATAAAGTTGTTGAAAGTGTTAAACGATTATCTCGTGCACGCGTATAGTTTGATAAAGTTTACCGAGATGAAAAGAGATAAATCGGAGACACGAAAGCAGATAGGCGGAGAGACGAAGAGACAGCGTTATGTATAACGGGGAAAAACCTCCAGCGGTTCACCGACGTTGTAACGATCTTTTTTTCCCCGGGTAAGCCGATGTAGGATCGTTTGCCTCGATCACATGGTGCTACGCTTTTTTATTGCCCGAACGAGCAACGTCCCGCGCGACACGCCCCCTGAGGTGGTAAAAGCACACAGTCAGCTCCCTTTATAGGGGGGCGTCGTAAAGCGGAAAAGAGGATAGCATGGATAATTACCCTGACAATAACGACGTATGTAAACCTCCGTTCGTTTTCAAGCGAGAAAAGACAAGCTCGCCTCGCGAAAAGCGTCGCGCTTTCTTCATCCCTTCATTTTTATCTCTTTCCGTTTGTCATTTATAAGAGACAATGAATTGTTCGGCCGTGCTATTTTGCTGAACTGCATTTCGAGTGTAACACAAAAACGCACTGCAACGACGATACGAGAACTTAATTTTCGAAATCTGTCATTGTATATCTCCAAAGACCGAGAGAATACTTATAAATCAAACGAACAAAGCCACCTCGAGTATTGACTACTTCATATGTCTTCTACTAAAACAAGAACGCTTCAACATAACATATGTATGTATATTTCTTTATGACAAAATACTATTCTGTCTAAGTGTATATCTTGCATCTTATTCAAAGATAACCGTGTATATCGGCCACTTGATGCGACAAAACCAAAAAAACCCGGTAGAAATATTTTTGAATGCAACTGTTGTTACGAGGAAACGAGTATAATGGATGGCTTCGGAGATATCATAGATATATATACATACATACATACATACATACATATATATATATATATATATATATATATATATATATTGCCTGTTCCACTTGACATTTCATCCGTCGAATTCCACAAATGATATTTCTGACAGTGACGAAATGAAAGTGCATTCTCATCGAAAGCTCATGGATTTTTCGTATATATTAGTTAAAATATAAGTTAATTTCACTGGACTGTGATGCAATCTGCTTTTACGAAATCGAAAAAATATTTTATTTCAAAAGAGAATGTCCCATTTATAAAACTAAAATATTAATGAACAAGAATAATAGTACTTTCATCGTTTCAAAATTTTTCGATGTTTATCGAATAACATGGTTTATTTTAATCCATTTCTTTTTTTTTTTTTTGTAAATCATTTAAAATCATCGTCATTGGTGTGTAAAGTATTAGTAAAAAATTTTCGTTTGATATGAACGTTCCATTTATTAAGGATCTCCAATATCTAGTATTTTGCTCGTGAGATAAGAAAGTTGATAAGATAGAGTATTTACGAAATTCTTTTTCTCATATGACTTTCTTCCCTCGTAAACGGCTCTTCAAATATCGTTGACGTCGATCATGTAAACGTACTATAATAAAAGAAAATAAATACTCGAATATATAGTAAGTTTGCCAGCCTCGAGCAGTCCAACCCTATGATACTAGTTTCTCTTTTCCGAAGTAATCGACCATTTGCCTCTTTGCCTGAACGATGGGTCAATCGTTGAGAATCATATGGAATCGTCGATAAAATTCTACATGACATATGTTATAACTGTACGTCGTTGTAAAGCTGTCAACAGTGCTAATATTAAGCTCTAGAAGAAGATTGACTTTATAGACATATAGTTGCGTCAATCAAAATGAAGAAAAAAAAAAAAAAAAAACATGAAAGAAAAAAGGAAGTGTAGAAGGTTAAGAAATTCGAGAATTCAGCATCTTATGGGAACGATGCGATCAGAGAAGAACGAGGAAAGCGAAGATTAGGAGGTGGTTCAAAGGTGGTTCCAAGCCAATACCACGTAACTTCTAGCGTACATTGCTGCCTTGAACGAACGATCCAATATTATCGAAGCCTCTCTTTATAGAGGAAGACGTTTGCCCGCGCGATCCCCTTGCAATCTAGTAGTTTGACTGAAGTCTGCGCGTGTCATGTTTAAGCGACGATTTTGGCATCCTACGAAGGCAGTTCGATCTCTCTCTCTCTCTCTCTCTCTCTCTCCTGCATATCCTATATAGAAGCGCCACCCTTTTCACTATCCTTATACCTGTTCTGCAGTGCTCACCGCGTGACCTGTTATTGACAGATAGGACCTGCTTGAACGTCTCTGCTTTCGAACCGAAAATGATGTTGACGCGATAGAGTATTCGCATCCCAGTACGAGTTGATTTTCGTTTTGATATATCGACCAACTGATTCGAATCTGAAGCGCGATTGGAAACATCTAAGGTGCTGGCGAATAAAATCCAAACGTCACTTTATTTCGATTTATATATTTACCATAAAATATCATCGATCATTCAAATTTCTCTTACGTTTGTTGATTTAAAAATATCGTAATTAATATCTTTACGAAAATGTAAAATTTTTTATCGATTTCCATTTAGAAGAACTATTTACCTTGAACATCGTCGAACAAATGTTCGTATAATTAAATTCACAATTCGTACTAATGTTGTCAAGATCATCGTGTCTAAAGAATAATTTTATAAATACTAACTATTTAAATCATTTTGAGAATTAAAAGTCTGTACGGTAAAGTTAATTCTCTTTAAATACCCGACTAGCATTACGATAACATTGAGACGGGATCCGATAAAATTACTGAAAACGGACACAGAATGGAAGAAATGGTGAAGAGAAAAGGACTCGAGTAGAAAAGGACTAGGGGACAAAAAAAAAATAACGATGCTGTAGAGCACGTCTCAACAGATCGCCTTGAAATATATTTTACCGACTCAGCCCACAGTGCGATCGTTTTGCCGAAGGAAAGAATCGGACGAAATGTTCGACCAATGAAATGGTAGGTGAGGGTGGAAGAGCAGACTAACCTTTAGAGAATTCACGACGATTCTCGGGTCAAATAGCACATAGCATGCATGCACATGTACAAATTTCTCAGTTGCATCTGATGAAGAAAATTTCTTACAAAATAAGACTTAGTGGAAAAAGATAGATAAAGTAAATGAGTAAAATGAAAAACGGAATAAATATTACTTATACATGAAATAGTATAGAAAAAGATCATGAAGCTTTCAGTAAAATATTTAAATATTCAAATAAGAGATAAATCATATTCCTATCTTTAATCGTCTTCCAGCATAAATGCCAAACTCTAATATAAATTTTGTTTCGAACGAGTATAATTATTCATTATCGTAAACATAATAACAGCTCTAATCGGTCATTTCTTTAAAATAAATGTAACCTACTTTCTTGAAGGAAATATGGTGGTAACTGTAATTGAGTTACTGACAAGAAAATAAATCGAAGTTCTTCCTATGTTCGCTATAGGTAAAGCCAAATCGAATAGTACGAAATATACAATAGGTACTACGCTCTCTTGTATCATTCTTCATGCTGACACCGACTACTTTTGTAGCTTTTCAACAATTTTTTATTTTTTATTCCCTTTCTTATTTCAATCTTAATCTTTACATTATTTCAACTTTATCACTACGAAAATCCATGTTTAGATTTTATTATGATTTATCTACGAACTGATTCAATAATATTTTTGAACAAAAATAAAAAAAAATGATTTTTTACAAGATATTTTCGAACGATAATAACTATGCTACAGAAGATTATCTTTTATACATATGAGTATTTTGTTTATTTTAAAATTTCATATGGACATATTAGAATAAAAGGGGTGAAGACTTATTTTTCTTAGAAGACTTTGAACGACTAGAATTCCTATGACGTATCGTTATTTATGATTTCGAGATGGTTCAGCGGGTTAGTAGGCTTTTTGCGAAGGAAACGATAAGGACGCGTGAGGATGGAATCACAAAAGGGAACTTTATTAATGATAAGATCCTGATTAACGATCTCAGCTCCACTTGTCTACCCTAACTCGTCCTCGTCTTATTGCACTCGTAGCTCTTCCACCCTCGCATTACGCTCGACCTAGTACGTACTGGGTGATCCGGGTTGTATAGTACCATTCCTACGATGATTAAGCTCTTAAATAGTGTTCCCTGATCTAATGAGAACTTCCTATTGTGGATCAAAATGCTTGTGCTTATAATGTGCGAATAAATATCTATTGTTTTTGTTAAAGTTTAGGAACGAACTATTATTAAAGCGTATAATATCTTTTCCATCGATGTACATACATACATAGCTTATACATAGTATAAATTTTCGTGAAAGAAAAGAAGTATGACTTTCTTTCTCGTAGAAATAAGAATAAATTCAAATTCTTGCTTCACCGCTTTAATCGCAAAACGTCGAATGCATTTCGAAATGCGAATGTGAAAAGAAAGAACACGGCTATAAATTCATGCTTTGGAGGGAAGATTTATGCGAAGTTACGTAAATGTATGCATGCATAAATTAACGACAGGAAGGTATATAAGAGACGGAAATGTTTCTGATGGAGGAAAGAAAGATTAAAAAGAAAAAGAAAATTGGTGACGAAAGAAAAGAAATGAAAGAAATAATATATTAATGTTTAGATAAGAAATCTTTACGTTAATTATTGTAATACGTTGTCATGGCATGACTATTTGTGTAGAAAGATTTTCGACGATAAAATCAAACGTGTCACGGATGAAAGTGTCAAGGACGTTGTCCATTGAAATGACGGCCATCATTTCACAATATATATTTTTAGCAATACAAAAGGCATTGTCCTTTTTTGAACGAATCCACGGACTTGCTAGAGGACACCCGGTATAATCTCGAGTCAGTTACAAAAAAGAACTTGGCAGTAACTAGGGTGCGAGCGACTCTGATTAAAGTTCTTTTTCGTTCGCGAGGAGTCTGTCTTCGTTCGAGGCACACGCTCCATTTCTACTTGTGTAAAAGAAACTAAGTGAATACGGAGAATGAGTACTACAGAGCTATTTCGTCGGAACGTCCCTCCTACGTTTCGTTCGTTAAAACCGTGGACTTGTTAACATGTTCTTAGCATTCTCTTTGTATATCCTACATTCGCACGTAATACGTGACACTTGTTGGACTGTTCGACCTTATTTCTCTAGTTCTCTCTTCTATTTGCAAAAGAAGGAACTTTCTACTTTGTCGTCGTATCTTTGCTCCGTGCGAGCAAATACCATCTATTCGATATAAAATGGGACATTCGTTCATCTTCTTTTTCTTTCTGTATCACGAATTTCATCCGTAAAATGTAACGTACCTTTAAACAATATAAAATATTTTCGATATAATTCCACGTTTATTTCTCTTGATAAACATTTCTTGATAAACAGGTCAATAATACGTAAAACTTTGAAACGGAGTTTATTTTTAACATATAAGTTAAGACACGATAATATCTTACGTTCCATATCAAATTTTCCGAGATCCCATCAAACAGGTACACGTTTTCCTTTTCCTTTCTAGAAATATCCAGCGGAGATCATTATTCGTCGTTTCACTTGCTAATGTCGTATTCGTTGTATATTCATCGTAGTCATGAAAAGAGAAAATGAAAGAACCTAGAGAAGATTCGCGAACGATATACATTGATATGTAGTTTCATACCAACATACGCGTCGTATTTCGTGTGGTTAATTTTTATGTTCACCTATAGACGAGGAAGGAAGTCTCGAGTATGATATAAAGTAATATACAAAATATAATACTAGTTAGCCATAAAATTTTCCTACAAAATTGCTTCTCGTTATTATCCTCTGTGTGTAAAATCTGTAGTTCCCTTTTTCCTCTCGGTTCTCGCAGACCCAAAAAGTTCTTACCATTTTTTCTTTTTGTAGCAAGTAAGTTCGGCTGTCTAGTACCGAGTCACAAAGCTGGATGAGAAGGACCGTCGGAGAAGTAAAGAAAGAAAAGATAGAAAACGAGAAGCGTCGCTGGCATGGTCGAAATAAAGCCCAATTATTTTACACTGGAAGAGGGAAGGGAATGAGGGGAAAGAGAAGTTCTCTTTAACCTCACTTTAGTCCTGGTTCTCGGTGTACACCATCACGTAGTATCCTGGTTATTCTCCCAGTTTCTGCGCCGAGGGCGTCTCTCTTGTTCTCCCCATCACCCTTTCCTACCACTATGTCGTCATCCTCTACTATCAACTTGGACCTTAATTAGACGAATATTAAATCGCGACTAAATGTGTAATCATACCATTCTCATAATATTTATTCATTCATTTCTTTATATTTTTACGCAGTAACGATATTTACTTGCAAGAATTCTCTTTGTTACTTTCTTTATCGTTCACTTTTTCCTTTCATTTTATTTTTTTATCGTGTTTCAAGAATATCAACTCGTCGAAATTACTTTCATATTTTCATCAACATGAAGACGCCATTTTTGCGATTCAAAAAGAAAAGAAAGGATGAATGGGAAACAAAGAAAATATTGATGCTAAACAAAGAAATACAAAAGTTTGAGTTATTGAGGTATTCAATATCGTCTTTCTCTTGTCTTTTGGAATAATGTCAATCGCGATTTTCTCCATTACTTGATTATATTTCAATGGTGATGTTAGTCAAGAAAATGATAGACGGAATGTGTATCAGTAAAAATGTGAAACGATACGAAGAAAAAAATGTTCCAGACCAAGAGAGAAAGAGAGAAAGAGAGAAAGAGAAAAAGAGAGATGAGAGAGAGTGAGGGAGAGAGAGAGAGAGAGAGAGAGAGAGAGAAATTACCGACGGGCAATGACAGAGTTTCCTGCGGTTTTCTCCGCCCGTCCGGTTGCATTTACGGCTCAGTAACCTGGCAATAAATCCTTTCTCTCTCCCTATTCTCTCTTCTTCTCGCTTGGTTAGTATTCGCTCGCGCGCATTGCCGGATTCGTCGGAACGTAATTCTAATTCGATATAAATTCGTTCTACGCTTAAACGAGTCTATTTGTGCAAAATTTAATCCAATTGTTGATTTTTATGAACACGTCATTAGATTCAGATAACTAATTTTAACTTTCAGTAAATGGAAATCTGCAGCACAATTTTTTTCCAAACTATCGCGCTATATATATTAATCAAATGGCAATTAAAAGTACATAGAACGTTCTATCTTCTTGTAAATAAAAAATTTAACACAATACTTAACTGATATTCCTTAAATTTTCCTTTCGTATGACGTGATACGTAAATAAATTATCTAATTAAAATCTCAAATATTTTGAATATTCCTTTTTCGTAATACAATAAGATTTGAAATATCATGTAATTTTTATATACGAAGTTTGTATTCCATACGGTTGGATGGTTATCTCGAGAAAATGAAAAGTTCGAAAAATTTTAAGGTGTGATTTCACCCTCTTAAAATAAATTTCTGACGAAACAAAAATTGTTTTTTTTTTATCAAACTCGACTTTCTTGTATATACTCACGAAGTTTCATTAAAATTAGAATTTCCAAGGTAGGAACTTTCTCTTGTTAGTTTTGAAAGCTATTCGACGAACTCATAATATCTTTCCTTTTCTCTTTTTGTTATATCAACCCTTGTCTGCTGGTATCCACCACTACACATAACTATTTATGAAGCATTCTCTCAAAGATTTCTCCAAGTGTCATATAGAAGAATTAATCTTTTAAACGGTAATTTCAAACGATTTCATATCAAACCTCCTATAATACGATGTTTTGAAAATACAATTTCGAAATAATATATCTTGAAAAATATAGAAAATCTTAATATTCTTGTCTTCATAATACGTATTTCTACATATTCATTTAATTTATATTACTTCAGAATTTGGCTTAGTAAGGATTTTATATAATATAATACGATATAATCATGTTACAAGAGTGTTGCTTGTACCATACTTATGTCTTAACACGTAGGAATAAACATGTAGCTTCTAGTTAAAAGGACCTACAGAAATCTTGTTATTCAAATTTCACCGTCCCTCATTCCTTTCGTATTTATATAGCACGTGGAACTTACACTTCGCACTAATCCTTAAAGATAGGAAGGGTTTATTCAGAATCATTCCTTCGTGCTCATTGCAAAGAAGAAGAAAAAAAACGTGTAGCTTTCAATTTAATAATTTTGAATTTGATCGTTTCTTTTGACATAAATATCATGTTTCTCATAAGTAGGTGTATGAAATTCTCATTTCGAGTAAATTCAAATGCGACGCGTGATGTATATACTCGTTTCTCATAATATTCGAATAGAAATACCATTTTCTCTTCGTATAGAGTACGATGATGAAACATAAGTGAGTTATTCCGTGATACTCTTTTCGAACATAACGATTTGAATCGCTATTTGGTGAATGCTTGATCATGCAAACACATTATTTTATCCCAAATGCTGCGTTTCTCTCATCTTGATTCCTCCATGTTACCAGTTAGTTCGACGTTCAACATTTAATCCAGTAATATTGAAGTCTAATATTTGTCTCGCGGCGAATATCATCGATTTGAAAGTGGTACCAATCGATGAAAGAGGTGGCAAGGTCGTCCGAGTCTACCAACACGAAAATTTGTTAGCCAATGGATGTAGAACCAATAGCGTACTAGCGTATCACCATTTTGCATCGATTTTACTTGAAATTGTGTAGTAGACGTGCGTGAACTATGTTTGAAACTATTCGAAGATGGGTGATTGGCTTGAATCAGTTTACGATTGAAAACCGGTTCATCGACTTCTCGTAAATATACTTATGTATTTATGAGAAGTCCTTTGAGTTATTCTCGTTCCTCATTTCATCGTTTCTGGCTCCTCATGGTAGACGTTCAACTTGTACTATGAAGTTGCTACTGTCAGCCAGAAATCTCATTCGGGAAGCATGTCGCCCTATTTCGACATTGCACAAGCTGCTAGTTAATCATCGTTCGAGAAACTTGCAACCTGAATTGGATTCATACGTCGAACTTCTTCTTAGTAATAACATTGCTTCGATTTATAATTGGTTATACATATATATATATATATATATATAAACATTAGATTTTCAATTCATGTTGCTACTTGTCAATGACGATGAGTTTTTATAACGAAGACATTGAGTATATACAGTCTCTTTCTCTATTTCTAAACAGGTTTCAATTTTTAATACTTTAATTTAATACTACGCAACGGGGAAAGTGGAAAGACAGGTTAGTAGATATATACGTTTTTTAACAGTTTCATCCATCATAATCAGGCATCTGTAGACATGTGTCACGAGTGCAATCATACTGCAATTCAGGGACGTTAACATTGAAGCGGATTTCGAAGCACGCTATAAATCTATCTCGGGTGGGTGCAACCTATTCTAGCGACGGCCGTATTTTTCCAATCTCTTTCGATCCTCATTATAGTCTCGTTCTTTACTCAAACGAGACACTTGATTTCTCCTTATAATTACTATACGCCCATTGAGAATTCTACGCTCACTTTAGGAAGGAAAGAAATACGGGAAGATTAGAAATTTCGAAACCGCTATCATTCTACCGTGATAATTGAGGAATCGCGAAATATTTTCGCTCTGTTACGAATATAATTACCCAGTATACGATCCTTAGTAATTGCGTCGCTTAATTTTTTCCAGACTAGATTTTTTTTTCTAGACTAAATTTTTTCTTTTCTTTCAACACATTTAATTCTGTGGCTGACCTCCTTCGGTATCCGAGCGTTTTTTTCTCTATTCCAGTCGTACACAGCAAATAACGGACACGCGCGTACTTAGACGTTCGTGTAACGCATAGGTTTGCGGACCATTAACAAAGCTGTACGACGTCGAGTGGCCCACTCGTTAAAACTCGTACGCGTTGCCTGTGCATCGGCACGCACCAGCGCGAGTGTCGCGTAAGCGAGCGTTCTCCATCCACCCTACCTATCTACCTATCCTTTCCTCACCTTTCAAATCACTCCTTCACTCCTTTTCTAGACCTACGAGATGCGAGAGATTCCATTCTCTCGGAAAAAATTTCACTAATTGGCGATGTCGAACTTTTCGCATGATAATCTCTGTAAATGCCTTTTATTTCTTTTTCTTATTATAATAAATTTCCATCGAAAAAAACATATCTTGTCAATATAGGATAAAACAGGAAATATTTTCGATTCTATCTTCGTACGTTATATAATTAACGAGACTTTACTAACCACAAAAATTTCCATTACATTTCTATACTCAATAATATCTTTAAGAAGATAATAAATATAAATGAACAAAGATATCGCTATATCTTTGGTTAGACGTACCAACCAATGACCTTTTGCGTGGAAAGCTCGCTAGGAAGTGGCCTTAAGTTTTCCATCACGGGATCGCTGGGTACGATCGATACGAAAGCGTGAATTATGTTATCGAAGGAGAACACTCGGTATGTGTGCGTATGTGTCCCTATAGAAGCACAAGTATAGATACGCAAATGAGATTGTAGCGCTGTTGCTTGAATTTATTCGGAATTGATCGAAAGCCGATATAACGACGATGACAGCGATAATAAAGGCCAGAGACAGTTTATAATCATTTTCAATGCTCTTATGCGATATGCACACTCCTATTCGATTTCTTTTCTTCTCTTTTTTTTTTCTTTTCTATTCTTTTCTTTCCTTTTCTTTTTTCTTTCTTTTACTATAAATATTTGAAAGAGAATACAAGATCAAAAAATGGCTAATGGAGAAAAATGATTTCATTGATTTCCAATAATGCGCAAAAGGAAAAGAAAAGAAACGTTTATGTTCGCATTGTTCACACTTGCTCGGTAAATTAATCGGTGGGGGGTGCTTGTTCATAAAAAGATAAAAAAGAGATATAAAAGACGTGAGAGGATGGAAAAATCGATACGAGAATAAGGAAAGAAAAAAGAAAGATCTAGGCAAGAAATGGAAGGAAGGGTGGAAAGCTATCGAAGTGAAGTCAAATAGAATGTGGTTATATGGTATAGAATGTGGCGATGAAATAAAACGGACATATGTCGAAGAAACGAACGCAGAAAGGGAAAAGATACAAAGCGAAAAAGTACGCAATGATCGGTCAAAGGTAAATAGTGGTTTTCATAAAATTCAATTTGTATTGGTTTTAGCGAGAGAGACAGAGAGAGAGAGAGAGAGAGAGAGAGAGAGAGAAGAAGCGAGACAGATAGATAGACAGAAAAAGAAAACCAGAAAATGGCCTAGCATACGATTTTACTTACAACAAAGGATAACCTTTAAAACAATCGATAGTTAATCTTTTTCAACAGTTACCTATTGTTTTTTTTTCTTTTTTTGCTAAATTAGGAAAAGATAAAATTTAATACGATTAGTTAATGTAATTATAATATTGAAATTTTTCATAGAAAAAGAAAGGAAAATTATCGAGAGGAAAAAAGAAGAAGAGGCTACATCATAGTGTAAAAAGCTGTACGTAGTCCGAATAAAGAAGAGATTTGATTTTCCTAGAAGCAATAGTACGACTTTGAAAGAGTACGTAATACGATACGAAAGAGAAATATATATCTAGGGATGAAGTTTGTCCAATATAAAAGAAAAAGAAGGGTATACCTTGTATAGAAAGGACGAAATAGAAAATGACTGATAGCTAGAGAAGAATAGCGAATAGCAGTACGTGCAGCGAAAACGAATTCAGTACATTGGGTGGGAATAAGGGATAGTCAGGATAGTGATATACTTTAGTCGGACATGCAATTAGTAGTGCTAGCGTGACTATGACTTGATAGTCACCGTAGTAGTATTTCGCCATGTAAAGAAGAACCATCCGAACTATTATATTGTCACAAATTCTTTAAGAAAGGAATAGCTTTACGATCTTGTAATTCTGTTCGATCCTTTCAAAATATTTTCAAATACGAGGATACAATATAATTTTATGTTTGTTTTTCAAGCATAATCTTCATATATAACACGGACAATCGATGTAAATATATAAGATATAAGTAATTGATGATGGTACATTATTATGGAATCATAAGAATCCGTGTCATCGTTGAATTCCCATCGTAACGTTCATTATTTTACGGTTTTTTAGAAGGACGATCGATAGAACGAATAAGGTCGATGATAGTAATTCATGCGGAGCACCGATAAAAGCGGCAGGAGCAGAGGCGCCTAATAGTATTCCGCTATAATTTATAATAGAATAGCCACGATGCACGGGCAGACGGTCAAACAAGCAAGAAATATGGGAAGGCCATTAAAAGCTAACGATTAATTAAACACGAAATAAATATTTGGCCAACGAATTACGGCGTTATTAATCTCCGTTTTGTGCGTGCCGTCGCTTCGTGCATATAATCTGCGTATAACGTATCTACGCAGCGCGTACGTACGCGCCACCGAGCTTTCCTATTTCCTCGCATCGTGTTTATACTAACGCTTATGCGACCGTCAACGTCCATATTCGCACGTAGTTAGTATCGTCAACATACGCCCTACATACTATATTCCTTATGACTTTCGTTTTGCTTCGAGGTACTAACGAACTCGTTTATATATTATATAGATTATATAATTTCTAAAATATTTTTATCGTGAATACTTTATTACGCAAAAATTTTTCACTCCTGACATATTTATGAGACAATTTTTACTAGAGATGAGTTTTTAAAGTTACGTCAGATCAAAAATAATCCATGTTTACAAGATTATTACCAAAAGCACAGAGAGGCGAGAAAATCTTTCGCTTCGATATATGGAAAGACTTTCGAATATTGCACTAAAATTTGATACAATATGCTACCCTCGTTCTAGATACTTTCTTATTAATAAAATTTCTCGACGATCACTTTTTTTAAGTCTTAGCGATAATATATTTATCAACATACAGGAATATTCATACAATAATCGATGTAAGATGCAATAATCGATATTTAAAGTCACATTCTCCTTGTAACACTCACGTGTAAGTATTTACATGTATAGAGCCATCACATGTGAACGTGCTCTGAATTATCCAAATATTCACATCGTTTCTGATGATTGTAGATTACTGTAAATATTTAAAATATCAGAAACGAAGTGAATTTAAGTACTATAGATGATTAATTTTATTCTGATTCTTAAGCATTTAACGCAACAAATATCAAAGATTTTTATTAGAATAATTAATATTTATTTAGAATATATAAGATAAAAGAATTTTATCCTAAAGTCGCACAAATCGCTCAATTTCCCATAAAAAAGATTGAAAATTATATTATATTCAATAGAAATCTCTTTCACAACGAGACATTTTCTATATTTTATATATAATGTTAACTGGTATGATTGCTAGACCATAGACCATAGATATAATAAATATGTTCAAAATTTTAATGAAATATCGCTGTAAATGGTACGGAAAATCTATAAAATTTCATATCAGGTATTGAAATATTTTTCATGAAAATGCAACCATTCACTCGTCCTACGCAATCCTTTTTCCGCAAAATATGAGAAAGTTTCTTTCCCGTAACTTCACGTGGTAGTTTTAAGTAGAAAACTTTGTTTAGAGCAAGTTTATATTTGAAAAAAGGACGAAATTAACGAGGATAATTGGTTCTGCCCTACTGCCCGGCTATTCGCTTTTTTATTCGCTTTTTTATCCGCTATGTTGGGCACGCGAATATTCTGCGATGCTGGTACGAAAGAATAGGAACACCTTGCTATAGAAACTACAACGTTAACTACTACGAGCAACAAAATACCTTTCCTTCGAGTTTTAGCACAACGAGCAAACAATGCTCATACTTTGTTTTTCTTGAAATAAAGAATAAGATAAAAAACGAACAATTAGCGATATATACTTGAGGTTTTATTCATTTTGAGAATTTATTCATTTTATCATGGAATAAGAATTCCTTTTTTGTTTTATGATACGTAATAAAGCATTCTATATATGTTTATATGTAATAATGAATTTATATTATACATTTTTTACTTTTTCCCATTGATTATTGAAAATGTATGTCTATTCGATAACTCAATGAATTTACTATAAATATTAAAAGATTACTGGGAATATCAAAAAAAATATATCCAACTGCTCGTAAAACGTAATACCATAGTCAGTTATACAGTGTAGAACCGTGAAGTTCTCTGAGAGATACCAACGCTGGCACGTCATAGAAAGTTGCAAGTCACTCCATCATAATTACTCTCACCTGCACGCCCATAGGACACGTTAGTTTCCATTCAAAGGAACGCGATCGCTCATTAATACATCATATGTAATTAATCCTAGTCCATAAGAATCGATGCTTTTCTTCCTTTTACAGGATCATATATTAAATAGAATTTTGTTATTCTTTGCTTATCAGATCTTGATGAAATTTATAATATATCTCAATTGCCAAAATTAATATATATATATATATATCAACATAATTGATAAGTACATTATAAATAAAAAAATTTAATGATAATTATAACAATAATGTGAAACATACAATAAAGATAAAATGGAAAATGATAACCTAATTAACAACTGAATTCCTATTTTTACGTTATCTTTTCTATATCAATAAGACTTATTGACTTAATGAAATATTATTATGCAATTTTATTGAAACAAAAGAAAAATTAGCTCGATAGTTCGATAAGTTGATAATCATCGAATTCAATTTACCAAACTCGAAGGGTAGAGACAATCTACAAAAGAGAAACATAATGAGCATCGAGGAAATTAATTAAGCCGCTTTTCTCATTTTATTTGAACCAAGCATTCTCTTTCTCTTTATTTTTCTTTTTTTTTTTTTTTTATATATATATATATAAAAGTAAGTTTATGCTTTTAATAAAAAAAAAAAAAATCCACGATCGAAAAGCATATTAATTTTAAATTATTTTTAAAATAAATCATTTTATTTCTATTTATAATTTTATATCTATTTATCAAAGAAATCGTGCGGTACGTGAATGCCTGAGAACAAAATGATCATTTCATGATATATATTGAGAAAACGAATGATCAAAGACAATCTTATAGATGGAATCATATATCGAAGTTTTCCGGATGGATTAATCGCGAAAGAAACGTTTATTGCGATCGTCGATGAATTTCGAAATTTTTCGATACATTGCGATTATTCTGCTTTGTCCAGCGAGCGTATTTTCCATTTCGTCTCGCACAGTTTTTCGTAGGAATAAAATTCTACCGGTAAAAAAATTCGCTGGGAATTTTGTAGAATATTAAATATAGCTCTGTACGGCGCTAATGTGTCCATTGATTTTAATGTGCATACGAAAAATTTAATAACATTAGAAATGTTTTACATGGGTTTTAATGGTTTAGAAAAAGATACAATTAATTTCGAGTAATATTTTATCAATTACCTTAGAAAGTTTTTCTTTCACGTTATATTTTATTACACATGGATCAATACATCCCATTCGTAAACAATAATACATCTTTAGACGAAGATTAAAGTTAGAAATAATGTAAATAAATATGACTATGATTATTTATATTCGTTTACTTTCCTTAGACAACATATTAATATATTTCATATTTGTCCGAATGACATAAAGATCGAAAGAGAGAATATCAAATCGACGCTGAGCTATTTTAGTACCTTAGAAATAAATGAATAGATTCATAACTATTATTTGTACATTTTCGCAAATAAAAATCTACGCTTGTAATCAGCGATTTCTTAATGCGTTTTGTTAATTCAAGCTTTTTTATGAATCAACATTATCAATACCGAGAACGAAGAGCATATATTCACGTATAGAAGGGCTATATTGTAAAAACCGTAGCTCGTTACCTTTCCACAATGGACAGAACGATAATAACGATGACATTCGCATTATGAACGGAGGTAGAAGGTAAGAGCGTTGTTAAAGTGAAACGTCGCAATGCATGTTCCTCTTTCTTCTCTCTCTTTCTCTCTCTTTTACGAATGGAACGCCTGCGATTCTTATTTCTTTTCTCTTCGTTGTCTTTGTCGTAACGTCCGTCCCATTTATTCGTTTCATAGAAGAAACTTTGACATCAGAAATATTCACCGATCTCATCTGATCGTTCTACCTAAAAATAATTATAGCATTGATAAGATCGAACCAAAACAAAACTAATCCTTGTTAAGAAAATCCGCGTTGTCTAGTTGATTGAAGATCGTTATTATTTTATGCGCTATTAATATAAATTCAATTATAAGTAAAGGGAAATATCGATTCGGACATTACGAAGATAATATAATTTTCGAATGTTTTACGATGTCTTCTTTCGCGTTGAAAGAAAAGAAAGGGGAGAATCCAATAGCACTATCGGCCTTGTAATACTGGTTATTAAGAATGATGACTGCGGCGTACCAGGGTAGAAACCGACAACGCTATACATATTCATGAGGACAAGTGAATCAGCCGTATCTTACCGTCCATGGAAAGCTCTTCCTTCGTTCGTAAAACGATCCCGATTGAATTTTGATAAGCTGAGAACGCGTTTTGTACGGTCATTATTAATCGAAATTGGAACGAATAGCTTGCTAACATTAAGCTCACACGATTCTTACTAACCACGTACTGATCGATCGATTATATCTTTTCCATTAACTCATTGTCTTATCATTTTAAAAATAAAGACAAATGATAAACGGATAATTCTTTTGTAAGGCAATTGTTTAGAACATCATGTATCCTTCGATCGACGATAAAGACCAATACAGACGTCTCAACGATCTCGGAAGCTGCGCATCGAAGCGTCGGAAATGGCGAACGTCTTTCCACTCCATTAACTTGCCGATGATCGTAATTGGATCTACCGCGAGTCAGGAAGGAATCGATTATCCATACAAGCATAGGTCATTCCCCTTGTCTTACGACTCGATGGGAAACGATCAAAAGCAGCTGTTGCGACCTATCACGAAGTAGTATTCTGTTCGAATCTACAATGTCGTTCCATTGTCTCTTGCTAAACGTCTTCGATCTATAAATTATGATTACTATAACATTTGAAATGTAACAAATGTTTGAATAATATGTCATTAAGAAAACATTTGTAGAATCGTAAGAAGTAATGAAACGATTTTCGAATTTGAAGAATAGAATAAAATTAGATATTAGATATTTATATCCAAGACAATGGATGTTCATTCAATAACGTAAAAATATTTCACTATCAATAATTTTATTTCCCAAGGAATTTATTATCATAAAAATTTCTTTTCGAAATCGAAATCGATTATATTTAATTTTTTTTTCTTTTTTTGTTTGTTCACCGTCTTATTATAGAAACAAATTAATTTAACAGACTTTATAATATTAGCAGTTAATTCCTATCGTACGTGGCATCGTCAAAACTATATCCTATATTCTCAATTCTTATACTATCCATCCTTTACTTCTTCTTCCATTCTTTTTTCTTCGTTCTCATTCGCGAATCCTCGGTCGTTTCCATGACCGTGGGATTTACGCCACGACCTTTATTTATTCATGTTTTAATTACCTTCCCGTCCTTCCTCCTCTATAACAGGCACGTGGGTACACTCCGAAACGAGAAACTTCAGGGTAGCTGGAGATTAATGGGCTTGGTTAACGTTCCGCTATGTACAGTAGGTGAGAAATTTGCGTTATAAAAAAGAGGAGAGAAAAGAAAAGAAAAGAAAAGAAAAGAGATCGCACGCGCTAGCGAGAGAACGAAAAAGCGACCGAGAGAGAGAGAGAGAGAGAGAGAGAGAGAAGCAGAAGAAGCTGACGACATTCACAGAGACAGTGTCGTAGTTCTCGTCAAAAATGCTATGTTTTCTACGCCTAACAATACGACCGAGGATCGACAGAAAACATTCTTACTTCATCTTTGTTGCCGAAACATACGATTTAACCGTGAAATACTTGCCACGTTTCCCTACTCCATTCTACGAATCTTTCATTGTTAGAAATAACTTTCTCGTAAATATAGACGATAGACGATGTTTTATTCTCCGAAATTATTCTCCGTTTTATTCTCCGTTTCCCTTGTCTTTGATATTGATTTTGACCGAAAATTAAGAAAATTCATATCATCTATCTTTAATTTATTCATAAAATGTTAAATAAGTATTCAAATAGTTTAAACTTTTTTTGGCTTACCTAGTTTCTTAAGAGCGTTGTTCTTATTATTCGAAAAGTCTAACACTTGTCTCGCGCATGCTTTCTGATTCGCGTATTCGTGGGCAATACAAACCGGCCTCGGAAGATAGGATCAAGACCCAGAGAGGGTAGACCCAGTAGATTGTGGGGAGCAAGGTGCAGGGAGCAGGGCGAAGAGGGCAAAGGCCGGCTGGCATTCATCTGAGCAGATAAGATCGCTTGTTAAACCCACCCTCGGTGCGCGTTACGTAGACCTCTACGTATACGCGCTCTCTCACCTGGATGGAGCCTTCGGAAGGGCGAAGAGCGAAGAAGGGAGATAGGCTCCGTTACTGGCAACATCCTACTGACACGAGATAGCTCGCTCGCTCGCTGGCTCATCCTCCCTCCTACTTCACTGAACCCTCACTGACGTCGTTCCTCCTGCTACCTCTTCGACTCTCATCTACCACTACCACCGACAGCACTACCGACAGCACGACCAACACCATCGACACCGATACCGCCGACACCACCAACTCCAACATCACCACGAAGCCCACCACCATTGGGCTCTACCACGAAGCCCACCAATCAGGCCAGCTGTTGCCAGATAACGCGGTTAACTGTCGCGTCTCAATTTCGATACCGATTCTCTACCTCTCTCTTCTCCTCCTTCTCAATCCTTCCGTTCTGCACAACCCTCGCGTTTTCGTGCTCTCGCCAACTATCGATAAGTGCTTGCATCCGCCTTTCGCCTACCTCTCCGACTCTAATTCCTCTTGGATTCAACGAAAACTTAATGTTTCGAGCAAAGGAACGTGCAATTATAAACCGATATCAAATATATGGATTAAAATACAAACGAGCTTTCCTTCTATATTTTAATTCAATTTTTTTAAATCAATCGAGAAAAAGTATTCAGAATTTCTACGACTTTTGTGTATCAGGTTGTTGCGCTCGAAAGTGTAGTGTAAATATTTATGAACACTTTATGCTGAAAGATCGAGTCCACGCCGCATCATCGTCGATGTAAAAGCATAGAGAACAAAAGTAAGGAAGGTAATAACAATAACTCTTCTTTATCGTAGGTATATAATACGCGTAAAAAAGATGCGGTAATGGTGCGGAGAAAAGTCACATAGCGCAAAGAGCTAGTTAAACGTGGCCCCTAATTAATTATCAAAGAAAATATCCAAAGAAATGTAATTAGTGCGCGAATTCTTTTGCTTGACGTAGCGTGAACGTCTTTTCGGCGTCGCTTATCGATAGAATTTTTCGTAAAGGCGAAAGAAGATGGCCGGTAGTTTCTCATGTATTATCTCATAAAATATGCACCTTCAAGTTCTTCGTGTGAGCCGTCGTAGAAAAATTCTTCGTGCGTAGAAAATGTCATGCATCATAATTCACCGTCTCGATAATGCTCTTCATAATACGATACGTCGATGTGCCTTTGTGAAAACGCGTTCTTTCATCATTTATAAATGTCGGTTTTCTGTGTCAAAATGTACTTTATAACAACTGACATTTTCCTCGCTGATCGATTCGTCAATGCATTTCTATTTACCATAAGTCACGCGTTAATTATTTGTGGAATCATTTGCAATGATTACGTACGTGTATTTTATTCTTGATTTTCGACCAAACGTATATTATATATATATATATATATATATATATATATATATATGTATATCGAATTTCGCTTTACTGTTTCAATACATTTTGATATTCGTCATATTCCTAGGTGTAACACAAATCTGACAAATATTATCAGTCTCGATATTTGTAGAAGCTTTTGAATTGTGATTTTATGATGAATCTTTGACGATTGGTCTGGTTACTTGAAAAGAGAAAAGTAAAGAGATGGGTGAACATTTTCCTGTAACATGAAAGTAAAGAATAGTAAAAAGAAAGAAATAAAAATATCCATCTAAAGGCTGTTTCCATCGTGATGTGTCCAGGTGACCTCGAAAAACAATCGTCCTATCTAACGGCGTCGATTTATTGAACGACGAAGGTTTGAGTTTCCCTTCTAGCGTACAATCGAGAAGCAGAAGAAACCCCTCTTACTCGGTAAGCCTGGGGATAAAATGTTGGTAAAATAAATAAAGCGTGGCTCCACTCCATCGAGCCACCCTCATGCGGATCCATCCTGCAGAGAAGAGGTCTCTGAGGGACCACGCCTAAAGCGACGCCAAAATTAAGCGAGCGGCAAAATTCGTGAAAGGACCACCCTATAGCAGAAAGTGGAAGAGATGGAAGAGAAAAAGGAGGATGACAACGTCTTACCATTTGAAACTCTTCCACCTCATAATTTTACGTCAAGCGTTGCGATCGAGCAGGAAGCCTATCGAACTCTAACTTCCTTGATGATATTCCTGCTACCAATCTTATTCAAATGTAAATTATTAACGATTTTAAGTCTTCGATAATGATTTGCATTTTCTTTATAACAATTTCGTGGCCATAGCAATCGGGGTTTTTTTTTTTCTTTCCTTTGAGTAAGTAGGTAAGTAAGTACTTTCCTTATTGCAGCTTAGGGTAAAGAAAAAAAGCAGATTATTTATTATGGCCAAATTTATCATTATTGATGGCTAAAGTAATAATATAATTTGTGTAATTATTATAACATTTATACGTATCATTGATTGATCCTCATTGAGTTAAAGACAATCATTATAAAAAATATGTAAGTTATAATTAATTTGCGATCAAAATTTTCTATCAAAGAAAGTTTATAAATATATGAGATAATTGAGAAATGAACTAACAGTCGATAATGATTTAACTCCGACGATATCTCATAGATCCTAAAAGACTTAAGTATTAAAATAATCAATAATGATCTATAAAAAAAAAAAAAGCAGAAAAGAACAAAACATGTTAAGCTGTGTCTTGGCTACCTTCTTCTCACTTATATCCATTTTTAATGGTGATATTTAAATCGTTATTTTCAATAATCTTTATATTATTCGAATTAGAATCTTACATTATTGCTAAATGTAATATTTATCGTATAAACGACCATGAGTCGGTAACTTCCTGTTTCTCTGAATCGTGAAAAAAGCGAATACGCATTGACGCACATGTGCGCCTACTTGAAAACGGAAACGGACACGACGCAAGAGTGAAAACGCTGAGTGCCACCCACCGGTCATTCACCATCGCATCACCATAGTGTCCATAGACGGAAAAGGTCGAATGGTCGTTCAACGGAACTACGATCCATAAATTCGTCGCTCAGCAAGGACTGTTGTTTTTACAATTTACGAAGCGTGACAATATTTGCGTATTTGTTCCGATCGATAAAGTCATAAGGTATCTGCTTCATCCCTTAGATATGTAGTACAAAAGTCTAAATGGAAATCTTTTAAGTAATTGTCATCTGTCGAGCTTTAAGATCCTTTTAATTGCTTTTCAGATACGAATCTTCTTATCTTTCATTTAAGCTGGAATCAAATCGTCGTATTTATTCCTATTGCAGATTTCTTAATAAACGTTTTTATTAATAATTTGTATTATTTCAAGAAAATATGCAAGGAAAATTATTTTCTTGCTCTTCGGATAAATGGTAAAATTTCCTTTTTAAACAAATAAGTACGGTTTGGTATAGTTTGCAAATATTCCTTCGATATGAATTCGTAGAGGTAGAGTGAGTAGAACGGTTATTAAATTTAATTGGGCTAATTAAATGAAAGGGTATCTAAAAGTAGCGGTATCGTTTTCGAGTAACTAGCTTCGAACGATCAGCACTACTAAAAATGACTCACTTTTTTTAACCTTCGATATATTTTAGTCAACTCAGACGTTGCGCTAACTTTTTTCTTCTTCTCTATTCTCTTTCTCTTTGTCATAATCTTAACTTCTTTTATCTTCTTCAATCGTTACCCCAATCGTGCTTCTTCTGCATCAATTTCAATTTTTGCTTTATTAAAATTGAAAGACGAAAAATACTAGCTGGTACTTTCTATAATTATTCGGTCTTTAATAGGTAGATTTATTCGTAAATAAAATTATAAAATAAAATCATTATATAAACGATTCTCTCCTTAGATCTTTAATATAAAGTGGTTAATTAATTGTCCATTAAAATTTCAATCATTACTACACATAATTACTAAGTTGTATTTAAAATCCAGATAAAAGAATAATTAGCATCGTTGCTGATAAAATATCATATCTAATTAGTCGTTGCTAAGAATATAAGCAACACTTGTAGAAACTCATATAATATCTACAGTTGTACAATTTTTACATATATTTTTAGAATATATTTATTTGTTATACAACTCAATTATTTTTAATTTATAATTGGCATTGTACGATTAATTTCGACACAGGGATCGATACGTGTACCTTGAAAATAACGTGCAATTTTTGAGAAATTTATGCCGTTGATAAAATATGAGAGCGAGCAGTCGTATCAAACAACATTAAGTACGCTCTGCAAACTCAACACTTTACTAATTTTTGACTCGGTTGTATTCCCTTAAAAAATATTTTTATTCATTCTTTTATTACCTCTAGATTTTTATCTTTTTGCATGTAAGTCTCTAATGCATGCTATTGTGTATTCCCTTACAAGAGTATATATATTACTTTCAATTTTATATTTGTATCATTGTATCGAAGAAATATATCCAATTATTTTAAAGAAACGTCAATATGGATCGAGATATCTCTTGAAAAATTATCAAATAACTCCGTGCCAAGTGGAAATGCAAAATAAAATTTTCTTGAAAGAGATTAAACTGTAATGTCTTTTTTTTTCTTTTTTTATATCGTCGAGAATGAAAATGTACATTTTTCCTGTCGTTGTAGGATTAGCATGAGACTGGACAAACGGTGACTCTTCTTACGCGTTCTCGTTTAGTAAAACCGTAATAATTGGATCGTGTACTGTTAAAAGCCGAGGGAGTTACGGATAATAACACATATACGTACCGGGAACACGTTGATCCGAATGACAGCAATATCTTACTGCAGATTTTTCTAAAATGCCGCAGGTCCATACATGTTTTTCTATTTAAAAAAGCTCTCTTATAATAGAGGTATTAATTTAGCGTTATTAACGTATGCTCTTGATGAAATAAATTTAATAATGTGTACGGTATAATACTTCTTTTTAATTGTCATCAAATGTAATGTTTGAATTTTATGTAAAAGTTAAAGTTATTATAGAGAATCAAATCAAATGTGTCTCTCTTTCTCTCACATACATATCATTTTATTTATGCGTTTTTTTCTCTCTCTCCCTCCTTTTATTCTCGTTTATCGATCTAATTGCAATTTTGATCCGCGGCAAACGTAATTCCTCGCGTGGAAAACGTAATAACGTGCTTCTCTTCTCCCACGCACAACCTCCCGCCTTTCCGATCTTTGCAATAATCCGACGCGATAAGGACTAATTGGAAAAAATGCAATAACGCTTAGTCAGCAACGAGAACTCAGGAGCCCTCTTTTTATTTTTCTTTCTCTTTCGATGCGTGTATCTCCGCATGATCGATCGATTGGTACTGTCGTAAACTGATTCGAGAACAATTTTCTGCGTCGATATATGTTGAACATCTAACTAATCACCGGTATCGATGACCCTATTTCAAAAAATCTCTTTTTCTCTAACACTCGAAATCTTAATATCTCTCCATTCCTTTTTAACATTTATTTTTTCATTCATGCTTATTTTCTGTTAATCTATTAATCGTAATCAATCATAAATAATAAGTTTGTTTACATTTTGAATATAATTTCGTGATTTCGAAATATTATTGAAAATAATAGTTTGAAAATTCTCTCTCCATTCGTTTATCTGAAATTAAAAAATAGCTATAGTGTTTTTCGCATTAGTCTTGTCATATATTTTATAATTCAAAATTTTATATTTATCGAAGGAAAAACTAGAAATGAAACGTACAATCGACCATGTCATGTTTGTATTAAACTGTAAAAAAAAATGTATTACCAAACGATTTTGTTAATAAAAATTGTATTAAAAACAATAGCGTATAGCACGCTGTCGATCTTCTCGGAGATCCGAATTGTTCTGTAGGAAAGCGTGCGTGCAATAAAAAAAGGGGTGCGGAAGGTCGAGCGAGTATCGGGGTGAGAACGGTAACTACGGTATCTCGATCGGATCGGTCAACACGATCAATTCGAGTGCGTTCATTCGGGGGTGAAATAGGATCGCCTTTCACGCGTATCACAGCCCCTACTCTATACTCACTCTACCCGATATAATACAACGATAAAATCATTACAATCCTGCTATTTCGTTTAGCGTTTACTACCTCTCTCTCTTTCTCTCTCTCTCTCTCTCTCTCTCTCTCGCTCACTCTCTCTCTCCCTTTCTCTCTTTCTGTAAACGTCATACGGTCTACGGTGCAATCTAGAATTTTTATATGCTCGTAGAACTATATTCGAATAATACAGCATTGACTTCATTTCGTTTTTTCTAACATTTCCAAATTGTTTTTGTTCTAATAACTATTATCTGAAACTAATATGTTACTACGTTAATTAAAGTCCACAATTCTTTAAATCTATTGTTCAAATTTAGAAACAAAGTGATACAAATCCTTTAAAAATTTATCGTTAGATTTTTTGTTTTGTTGAATATAATTGTTAGGTAGCACGGATATACGTATGTTCCGATAAAGCATCGCGCCACTATGAAATGGCCTTTTATATTCTTTTATTTTTACATCTCTACGAACCGTACATGCCAATATTTGTTATTGATAACATGAGAAAACAGAAGAGAGAATGAGAATTATAGTTTCTATTAGTTTTATTCGTTAAAGAAGATAGTGGTAGCAATAAGTTCCTAGATATTTGACAAACAAAACTAACAATTCCATTGTATGGGCATTTGTTCGATTCATCCAATCATAAAAATAAGATAGAGATGAGATAAGTTAATTGTTCATAATATGAAAACTCAAACTAATTTTATAGTGGTATATAAGTAGATTTTAAAGTGCAAGACAATGGTTGCGCGAACGCTTAAATTCTACAGGAAAGGAACATGTTTGAATTAAATTCTAGGACACTGATTTTCCTCTCATTCGTCTCTCTTCATCCTTTAAACACAATTTGACTGTATTTGATGGGACGATGAATTAAATTTTATTAAGGTAACATTTCCATTCAAAGGATATTAAAAGGCAGTTGTTAATGGAGATATATTTAAGAATACGTGAAATTTCTCCCGAAGTTAATCGATTTAGGTAATAAAAAATTTATTTTCTCATGTTTCTATAATAATTAACAGTTTTCACATTGCTATAATTTTCCATTATCCCTTGGAGTTTATTTCAATTTTTTAAATCTATATTGTATCGTATCGGCGAATTTAATTTCATTTGCTTCTATATCGATTGTTTGATTTTTTAAAAAATTATATCTCTTGAAAAAGATATGAGAAATAATGCAACAAGTATCTATCGACTCGAGACGAGTGAGAGTAGTTTTCCCTTCATATACGTTGATCCGAGCTCGATCGATCAATAATCTTTCAAAAAGCAAAAACTTTGACGAGGATAGTGCATGAGTTCGGCTCACAAAACTGCATCTACTTTCTTCGGAAGATGATAATTTGCGTGAATCCTTTGAGCCTTCGTTTCCTTCGAACAGCACAGGATAAAAGTTTAGAGAATCCTCACCGAAGAAGAACGATCTCTCGAGTAAGTCAACGAGCAACTTTCTCGTCTTTTTTTTCTGTCTCACTCGCACCTTGTACATCGCGTACGTAGCGCGAAAGACGGCGCTTCTGTTTGTACAAAAACTAACAAAAATATACGAAGAATAAAAATAAGAAGAAGTAAGAGAAAGATGGAATAGAAAAAGAGCAAGAAACAAAGTGAGAGGGAAGAGGATGAGGCCAAGTCAGATAACAACGCGGATTTCAAGACCAGTACCATTTCGAACTTTCTTCTTTTTCGACCTGTACGAAGATGCACGTGCTTGCACACACGCGAGAACGCCAAAGTGTCCGAGAGAAGCTTGCAAGCCTTGTAGGACATTTATTACGACTACCGCCGAGAACAACAACTTTCTCTGGCAGGATAAATAACGAGCCAACGACAAAATATTTTAGCTCCGTTACGGAGCTGAGTTACGTTGCCTTAAGCCTACCTAGCTTAGAGACGCTTCGCGATCCTCTCCTTTCGCACGTTTACTTTCAGTCTCTTTCTTTCTCTCTCTCTCTCTCTCTTTCTCTCTCTCTCTCTCTCTCTCTATCTATCTATCTATCTATCTATCTATCTCTCTCTCTCTCTCTCTCTCTCTCTCTCTCTCTCTCTTTCTCTCTCTCTTTTTCTCTTTCTATCCTGTTTTGTCGCGGCTCAGTGGACCAACGACATTGAGCTACCGTCACGGATTTGTTGTCTTGATCCCCGACACGTCAAATGTACATGAATTTGTTCGTACACGGAAAGACACGAAGGCGGGTTGATGTATCAATATCTTTCTCGCGCATAAAATTTTCTTGAAATGTGTTAAACATAGATTTCTAATTTTATATCATTTATTTCTTGCAATGTTGTTGAATCGATCGAATTTCTTATTAACTTAAGAAATAACTTTACTTTTATATTACATTTTTATAAGGAGATTTATTTCAATAGAATATAATTATTTTAACAGGAGATTAATAATGAAATTCTATTATTCATCAACTATCTTCGATCTAGAATTACGTAGATATTTTAAGCAAGAGTTTAATTATATACAGTAGTTATGTTTTATTTAATTTGCGGTGAACTGATTATATATGAGAATTTTGAAAATATTAAATCATATTTAAAATATTTATAAGTGAAAATCTCTTATAATTAATAAATATTTTGTTATTTCCAAACGAAATTATTAACATCAAGTGTTAATATTATAATATGTAGAATTAATTACACTCTAACGTAAAAAAAGATTTAATAATTTGTTTATTGGTTCTTCATTTCTTTCGATCGTAGCACGTGTACTATTATGATGAAGTTTTATGTTTCATGGAATATATGATTAACAACTCTGAAAGTTATAAATTTGACATCAAAGCGTGTCGACAGTAGGATGTAACGAGGCGGCAGAAATTTTGTTATAACGAGTGGGAAAAGCTCGTGCAATTTAATCGGATTTCTGGAAAATAAGAGAGAAAGGGAGGAAGAACGAGAGTAAGAGAAAGAGAGAATATTAGGACCGTGATTTTGGGGATTCTTACGGACACTTCTCTTTTATCGGCTTTATCCAACTTCTATAACTACCAAATCCTATTTCTATCAACTGGATACATATAGAGATTTTCTTCCCCCTCTCTCTTTCTCTCTTTCTCTCTCTCTCTCTCTCTCTCTCTCTCTTTCTCTCTTTCTCTCTCTTGCTCACTCTTTCCATATTTTTTCGAATTTACTTAGATTTCGAACGAATCCAAAATACGAGAAAATCCTTATTGCATTTCATGCTTTTGATATTGCTCAAAGATCAAATTCGAGAAATATTCTTCGGAAAACAATTAACGCAATTAATGTTTCTTTTTTTTTTTTTTTTCTTTTTTTTTCCACGAAAGATTCGGTCTCGAGCGTATTCCGAGGGAGATTTAAATAAAAATTACGAAAGAATAACAAAAAATAGTCATCATACAAGAAGGATTTAACGAATTACTTCGTCTGCTGGCGTGAGTAGAGGTGGAGGCGTTAGGGTGTAGAGAGGAGGCCAGAGGAGGCGTTTGAAGTCGTCGAGTCTCCGGGGCCAGCTGCGCCATCCCACCATGAATTCATTCGCACCCTCATGAAATTCAAAGCAGTCGTTACGCTTCTGGCTCGACGACGACGACGACGACGACGACGACGACGACGACGACGACGACGACGACGACGACGACGACGACGATGTTGGGGACGACGTCGAGGACGGCGACGAGAATGACGAGGAATGCGTATAGTATGGTTGCGAATGGATGCCTCGCTACATCGCCACGATATTCAATGTTTTATTTATAATTTGTTTATCTCATCATCTGCTTGGAATCGTACAACTTGCACGTATAACTCATACCGAACACTTTCGCTATCGGGTATAAGCCAGTGACTCTCAAATTTTTCTTTTAATTCAAACCATTTACTTATTGATACAAGTGATCGACCGATTTTGAATTCATATAATTTCTTAATATTATTAATCTTTTACATTCTGATAAAGTTATAGTAAATGAGTTAGAATATCTCTTAGTACACATTCATAGATTTCTTGATAACTATCGTTAATCCTTCTTAATGTGAAATATTTTGAAAGCATAACCGCAACTTTCGTGAAATTAAAAAAGTTTTAGAATTTCATTATTGATTTTTCGATCAAGTTGTTTATCTGTGTTAAAACATGATGATAAAAGAGACATCGTAGAATTTATGACTTTTGTATTTGGTTCTACATCTAAGAATATTGATTCTTTACTCAAACAAAATATATAGCTGTTTTAAAAATGATTTATTGTGATTAACGTTGTATAATTACAAAACATACTAAGTAGTTAGAATTTAAAGGAATAATACTAATTGCAAACAACTCGACATATATAGATAAAAATAATTAAAACGATTTAAATATTCGCAAAGAAAACGTTATCTTAATAGTAGTTAGCTTGTAGCTAACCTCGAAAGAGTCCGGATGTATGAGTAGCCAGAGAGGTCAGGCAAAGGGTCACGAAATCGCTCTCCCGTATAAGCTCGTGAGTTTAAGGAGGTCGAGTGGACCTCTCTATGCTTCCACCTTCTACAACCACTAACGTAACCACTGTCTCCTTATATACCGAACCATTTTCCCAACCTCCTATCCTTTCTTCTCCTCATTCTCCACCCCATTTCCCGTTACTGCATTTCCCTTCCTTTCTATCTTAATAACTGAGAGGCGAAATAACGTAAGTATAACCTTGGCAAAAGCAAACCTCTTCTTATTCTCTTTTCTATTCGTTTCTTATTCATCTTATCATCAACGAAAAATTTTCTTACTACCCATATTACGATGTTACCGCGCATAATACAAATCTTATGATATAAAACAAAACAAACATCCATGTTTTCTTTTATGATTTTTATTAATTTATATTATATATTTAATCATAATTTAATTTAATCTTTTTCTATTGCATATACATATAATAGGAATACATAATGAAGTATTTAATTATCCAAGTAATCTTCCTTGATAAATGCTGCGCATCTTTCTCCGATCATATTGATCGGAGCAGTGGGATTGCCGGACACAACCTGTAATAGATCGGGAAATATTATTTATCATGAAATTCTACAAGAAATAAAAACTATAGGAGATATCTAAGCTTTCAACTGGGAATCCTTACTTTTGGCATAATCGATGCATCGGCTACTCTCAATCCTTCAATACCATAGACTTTTAATTTAGGATTAACAACAGCCATTGGATCGTCGCTAGAACCCATTTTACAAGTACCGGCTTGATGATTCTCTGGTCTCGTATTCCAATGTATTTCACATATCCAATAATCATCGCTATCGTATTCATAGTCAGAACATGGTTTTGATAGCTTTTTAACGTGTTCCAATTTATATTTTGCCATTACCGAAGAATTAGCTAAAGTTTGGATATAGCGAATTCCCTGAAGAATAATCTGACTGTCTTGTTTATGGCTGAGTTCATTGCTCCAGATTAATGGATCATGAAGCGGATTATTGCTGTTTAACGTTATACGTCCTAAAATAAATGAGACAATAAAAATATATCCACAGATAGGAATCGATATAACTTAAAATTAAATATTTACCTCTGCTCAAGGAATGGAGATTTACAGACGTCATTTGGACAGTTTCTTTGTTATTGTACGTTTTTAGATTCGCGATGCCTAGTTTACTAGTACAAATCGCTTGATAGCCGGCAAAGAATATTTGAATATCAGGATCATCTTTGGTAGTAAAAGTTGAGGAAAGAATACCAGTTACTTGAGCTAAACCGCTTGACGATAATGGGCCGGTCTGATTGTAGAGATACAAATCGGCGGAATTGATGTTCAATTCTGATTGGGGCATTTGATTTAAAGTAAAATCTAGACCATAAGATACGTGATTGTGCAGATTTTCACCGACTCCTGGTAAATCATGTACCAAGGGAACTTTTGCAGACTTCAAAACTTCTTTAGGACCAATTCCGGAGTCAAGTAATATTTTCGGCGAATTTATTGTTCCTCCTGATAATATTACTTCGCGTTTTGCCTTTACTGTATAGGTTTTTCCATTCTAAAATAAATTTAATAACTTTCGTTATTGCATTGGATCAATTGAATTTTGATTTCTTTAAAGTTTTACTTTTTAAAAATAATAATCGTTGGTGTTAAAAGTTATTTAAAATGCAGCGATAATAACAATTCGAAGAAAAATATCGTGCTGTACCGATAACGTTTTCTAGAAATGTTAAAAGAAAGTCTACACTATCTAATAATGTATTCAAGATAAGTGAGACATGAATATTAAATAAAGTGACAAGTAAATATTAAGATAACACTAACGGTGTTTCCCTATTTACTCAAAAAAGTAATAGTCTGATTATTTTCTTACTTTCATATATTTTACGCCGTAAACTTTCTTGTTCCTTAGAAGAACTTTAATGACAGTTGCATTTAGGAGAACTTTAACTCTGTTTTTATATTTATATGGTCTGAGATATGCAGCAGCGGTACTTTGTCTGACACCATCTTTACTCAAAGTTTGAGCCACAGTGAATCCTGTTATTTGATCGCCTACCAAATCCTCGCTTACTCCCAAACCTGTTTCATTGGCCGCTTCGAGAATGGACCAAGCAAAGGCGGGTTGCCATGGAAACCTGAAGTACTCATTTTTAATTTAGAATAGGTATGTTTAGTCATAAGCATGTTTGTTTAGGAAAAGTCACTTTTACAATTGAAGATATATTATAAATTTTTTAACGAAATATTAAGATCTTTAGAAGAATAATACAAACCTTTCTACTGTCATGATTCCACCGGTAGCATGATATTTCGCACTAACTCTACCAATTTCTCGATTATCCTCGGACATTAAGAAATATGGCATTACCTGTAACAATCGAATTAGAGAAATAAAATCTTTATCTTCTAGCAATAAATTTTTATACGCGTCTATAATATCTAATGACGTGTTACTTATCAAAATTTTTTGTGATACATTATTTATGTTTTTTTTTTTTTTTTTTTTTTTTTTTTAAAGCTTTTATGAATAAATGTTACCTCGTCCCAGGTCCAACCTTCGCAACCCATTTCATACCAACGGTCGTAATCCTTGGCATGTCCCCGATGATAAGCCATACCATGATGAGCGGTACAACCTCCCAGGTTTTTGCCTCTCGGCCAACTACAACTTTTATTAGTAGATAAGCAGACATGAGATTCGTTCGTAGTTTTGTATTTCCAATCCAACGATGTTCCTAGAAAACATAGAACGTTTGATTTTTTCCTCAAACGTTTAAATTTTGAAAATCACTTATATAGACGCAAACGAATAGAACATATGAACTATACCGAGATAAGCTTGAAAATAACTTGGAATTTCTGCACCAGCTGGCTCATCTGGACCAGCTTCTATTAAAAGTACCTTCCACTTTTCAACTTCACTTAATCGAGCTGCTACTATTGGGCCAGCGGCTCCACCTGACACCAATTAATACTTACATTTTACATTGATACATTTACAAAGGTACATTCGATCGATCAATACGTATTTTTTCCGCCTTACCTCCTACAACAATGAAATCGTAGATAATTTCGGTTTTTTCCACAGGCGTGATTCGCCCACAGGGATCGCCTATCTTAGGATTGAAGGTTACTAAAGTACTTAGCAACGAAAAGAATAATGCCATTTGATTGGTTACACAGACATCAGATAATGTCATTCCACTCAAGAATGGATGTGAGCAATTAGTAGCTTCCTCCACCATATTACTCAAAGCCTACAATCGTTCAAACATATTAAATGACATTTTATATTGTGAATTTATCGATAGATACTCTTTCCTATTATTTTTTCAAATAATAATTCTATTTTAAATCTGATCTAAGATGAAATATTGAAAAAAGGATATTCTAGTTTAACACTTTATCGTTCGTTGTTACATAGACATGATTTCTCTTAGCCAGCGATTATTAGCCAAAATCGCGGGAATGTAACTTTGCATTGTCAATTTTAAGCGATTTTATTAAATTAATTTACTTAAATTTTTCCCTTTCAATAAATATATTATAATATTGTGCTATGAACGATCGTTCGAAAAGCGATCCCATATATACGCGAGAGAACCGACGATCAGCAATAGTTTTTTAGTAAAATACATTGTCGTCGGTGTCAAAAATATGTCATATAAGACGCATTTAGTTATTCATTACGTAATGTGATTGTTCAAATCATCATGTAACAAGATAACAACGCGAAGTTGAACAATGCCGAATATCAAGAGTCATGGAAATTAATAAGAAAATCATTCTAGCGAACACATACCATTTTGAATCGGTTGATTTGTCTCGTCGGATTTATTAAAAATACGTCTTGTCGATCCGTTGCAATGCTTGACGACTACAACAGATTACTGCGTATTGCTTTCTTATATAGCTGTATTTTCCGGTGATATATTCACCGAAACGTTCGTGAGTGATTACACGATGTTATATATTATCCTACGTATAAGCTATCAGAACATACGAATAGAATAATCACTTTTGGTGTCGTTTCTTTGGCGCACCTATACATTGGACTTCCCACATTTTCAAATCACTTATACATATAATATTTGCTAATGAATTCTGGCTCTTTTCAAATTCCATTCATCATTGAAGTTTCGATAAACACAAGTGTTTCGTTGAATTATGAATTATGAATTTTAAAAAAAGATTGATTAATGAAATTTCAGGGTTAATAATCATAAATATAGGGTTAGTAATATATAAATATACCAATTATCAGACAATAATTAATTATATTGGAATAATTATTTAATTATTATTTACATTCTTTTTCAGTGTTTTTTTTTTTTAACGCTTAAGAGGCCTAACATTAATATTTCTCTTTAATCTGCTTTTTGTTTTTATTTTAACTTCAATAAAAATCATTTATCTTGTCTTATTTTTCCTAGTTCCCGAAATCTTTGGTTCAAATAATGGCAATTACCAAAAATATCAAACTTTCACTAGATCGATATGGATATGTAAATTCAATTTCATTCATAAACTATATTAATTGTCTAATACAAATATATCGTAATCAAGGGACAATTTAGCGAATAAAATTATATAGCAGAAAAATAAAAGATACGAGTCTGTGCAAATAAAAAATATAGCAGACACGTATCTTTGTTGGTTTTTTTCTTTTTTTTTTCTTTTTTTTATTGGTCCTTGAAGAATATTAATTGGCAAACAAATGGGAGCGGCTGTTCTTGAACGAATCATTAATTAAGATAGAATGGTAGAAGGTCCGTCTCAGAGATAGTCGTAAAACGACAAAGAATGTATTTTCTAGCTCTTTGTTGTACTTTCTGTATCTCGATAAAACGAAACAGAAAGAAATTTGGTCGAAAGATTCAATGATAACGGACATTATCCATATCCTCTTGTTCTATCGTGAAAGAGTTCTATTCGGACCGATTGATCGGGATATATATTAAAGTATCTACGAAGTTATAAGAAAGAAAGAAAGGAAGAAGGTTTCACGGCAGTTCGCTGCGGGCATCCCGCTGGATCCGTTTCGTCTTTTTCGTCGCCTTGTATTGGCGCATCGACGTCGCATAGCTTTGAGAAAGTCGATGTTTCATGGACTAGAAGTCGAGCCGGGAATGCGGGATTACTACTACCAGATAGCCTGATCCCAGTCGATGTATTTGATCCCCCATAGCAAGAATTCCAGCGAACTGTCGATCGTCGAACGAGAACTAGGAAACATGGTAAATTGCTGATGACTAATGGCCTTTCCATTGGAGGTTTTTCCTAAAGGTTGTAGCTTTCCCGTACCATTGTGTCGCACCAGCACCCCAGTCGGACTTGATGAACGCTGCCGCTCTCTCGCCGATCATAATTGCTGGAGCACCAGTGTTACCGGACGTGACCTTGGAAAGAAAAAAGAATTACAATTAAGAAAGATAATTTTTAATAAGATTGAAAGAAAATGAAAAGTTTAAAGAAAAATTTCAGATGAAATTTATACGCGATCATAATGTCACGTTTTATATGAAAATTCACCTGAGGCATTATAGACGTATCTGCTACTCTTAGATTTTTAATACCATGAACTCTAAGCTGAGGATCTACTACAGCCATTGGATCGCTAGATGGTCCCATCTTGCAAGATCCTGCTTGATGATTTTCAGGACCTGTATTCTGATGAATCGCACAACTCCAATACTCATTACTGAGAAATCTGTATTGAGAGCACGCGGGTAATGGCATATTACTGAGACTCATGTTATATTTTGCCATCGCAGATGTATTAGCAAAAGATAATGCGATTTGTATCCCTTCAAGCAAAATAGCGGCATCGATTGGATCGCTCAAATAGTTTCCCCAAATAAGCGGCTTTTCAAATGGATTATTACTAGCTAATTGAAGGATTCCTACAAATATTTACAATGCGATAAGATTGGCTTAAACCGATTGATTAAAAATTTTATTATGTTTGTGAAAACATTTATTTTATAAAATTACGATTTATTATAGAAATTACCTCTACTACGTGGTTGAACATTCGTTGGAGAAATGCTAATACTACGACCTTGATTATCCATAACTGCTCCTACCTCGCCAGTAATTGCGCAAGCCGCTTGATAACCACCGAAATAAAATTGAATATCAGGATGATCTGGTGTGGTATAGCTCGACGGTATAATTCCTGTAAGTTGGGACATGCCAGTCGAGGACATAGGTCCTTTATGAAAAGCGATATATTCCAGGAGAGATGCCCAATTCAAATCAAATAAATTTGGTTGATTAATAGTCCAAGAGAGGGTATATGACACATGATTTTGTAAATTGTGTCCAACTCCTGGTAAATTTTTAACGACGGAAACATTGACGGCTTGTAAATGTTCCTTCGGGCCGATTCCCGATAACAATAGCAATTGAGGAGAATTTACGGCTCCGCCAGAGATAATGATCTCACGTGAAGCTCGTGCTATGCGAAATTTACCATCCTGCAAGAAAGATAGATCTAATTTGATCAACAATCTAATTTATAAAACATTATTATGAGGAATATTCTCCTCACTTGATAGTATTGGACTCCGACAGCCTTGAGATTTTCAACGATGACCTTGGTGACAGTAGCGTTAAGAGCGATATGAAGATTACGTCGATTGCGCATAGGACGTAGAAAAGCATCGGAGCTGCTTACTCTAACTCCATCTTTGCTGGCCATCTGAGCTATAGTGAATCCCGTTGATTGAGCACCGTTGTTATCCTCCGTAATCGGATATCCTCTCTCTGCAGCCGCACTCAAAATATCGCGAGTAATTTCGGGTTGCCAGGGGAATCTCTCAATCGTCCAAAGGCCATCGGCGGAATGGTATTCGCTGCCGACTCGATTGATTTCTGTATTATTCTCCGAGCACATAAAGTATGGCAATACCTAAGAAAATATGAGAAAGTGTATCGTGAGTATTCGGCCTGGGAGATTATTGTTACGTGGATTACTCTCGCACGGTTCTCGACGTCGTCGATTATGAAACGTTTCTCTTGTTAATAACAACTCTTCTTTCTTTCTCTTTGGATTTTCCTCTACGAGTTCATAAAAGTAGTAATGTTAACATGTAAGTCTTGGACAATTTAACACTTAAAATTCTTTTTTAAGATTTCCTTTGTCCGAAACACAATCGTCGTATATAATTATATTGAAGTATTTTAAAATATTCCTTGAAAAACGTATTCTATTCATTTTTATTATCAAAGAGTAAGGAATGTAAGATGTTACCAGTATCGCTTGGCGGAAACAAGCAACTAATTAACTTGTTAACAAGGAGAACGAATTAAATCGATTCACAACAAGAAAGACTTCATTTCTTTTCTGACAAAAGAATAAATAAATCATTTGTTTTCCACTCTAATTAAAAAAAAAAAAGTTGGATTTCCTAATTTTACATTTCACAATGAATTAATTTATCCAAAGTTTCTTCTCTACGTTCTAACCATTTTATTTTTAATCAAAATAAATATCGTACATCCATGTTCACCGATTAAAAATATTCCCCGGTTAACAGGTTAACGAAATTTAACATAAGTATGTATGCCTCGATACCTCTTGCCAAGTCCAACCAACATTTCCCATGGCAGCCCAGTTATCATAATCCTTTGCGTGTCCACGAATATACATCATGCCGTTATGCGCAGAATTTCCACCTAGATTTTTACCACGAGGCCAATTGCAAGATCCACCACTCGATAAACAAGCATACCTCTCATTAGTAGTTTGATATTTCCAATCAATATCGGTACCTATCAATAAGAATGTTTAGCCCATAAATAAATATAAGTTAAATCGAGCGAGTATACAACTTGTCATAAGAAACTTAAATTAACATACTTATTACGTTTTAGTTTTTATATTGTGAGATTCTAATTCTTCTATTTTTTCTTTTTTTTTTTTTTAATACTCTATAAATATGCAGCCTTTCACTTCTAAATATCTGGTCACGTTACCGAGTTAATTAAGATTTCCTGTTGAAACTTACCGAGAAACATCGCTACCATACTCGGAACGTTAGCACCTGGTGGCTCGTCAGGACCTGCTTCGAGAAGTAAAACTTTCCACTCGGGTATGTCGCTCAATCTAGAAGCAACTACGGCACCTGCCGATCCACCTAACATAAAGAATAATTAGATATTCAATCGATTTAATTCTTTAAAAGCATCTCTCTTAAATCATCAGGATTCTGTATACGATATAAAACTTTGTATATCTCCATATATCGATTACATTAGATCGACCAATAAATAATGTCAAAATTTTCGATAAAATATACTAGTGCTATTTATTTAAATATAAAATATTAAAAATTCTAAAATTCCAAAATAAATTGGTTTAATCTAATTTATGCGTATCGCATTTATTGACGTATATTCGTTGATATATCAAACGCTATCAAAAGAAATTGACGTGCATTCACGTACGCGGTAAAAGTTATACAACGATGATTTAAAACACGCGGGTAATCGTAATTAGCAGTATCATTACACGATTGCGAAAAAATGTTTATCGAGAGTGTATTGGAAAGTGAACCATTAAGACCTTGGCCATGGTCGACTACCAGCTTCAGTAATCGTAACCTGTATACCGGTACTCGCATTGCCACACCGTTATTTGCCTTCTATGTAGATCTCCAGGTTTGTATTTCGAATTCTAAATCATTTAACAACATTAGGTAGTACTATGTATTCGGACAAAGATAGATTGAAATAATTAGTAACGAATGCATCAAAGGAACGTCTATCCGAGTATTCTGCTTCTATCTCTCTTCGTCTAGATCCCTCTCTTCCTTGTTCGGTCTCCGACTAAGAGAAGATAATTATACGGATAGGAAGGAAGAGCTAAGCAAAGGTTCGTTTTCAGAGCACTGAATTCTCTACGATTAACCGTGCGTCGCATGCTATCGCACCTTTGTGCGCACCTAGCAAACGAAATGTTAATTTAAGCTCTGCAAACCAGTCGTTGAACTCTCTTGTTCCATCCAGAAATCGGAACGCTTGTCGAGTACTTTCGAGATTTGTAAATTGCCCCTCTGGTTATCAGCCACGTCCTAGTTTCCAGTCGAGTAGCAAAGCGTTATGAGCGTTACCAGCATAGCTTATACGAAAACGTCGACGTTATCGTTCGAAAAAGAATGCTTTTTTTTTCAGCGATAATCCCTTCCTATCCTCTTCTGAAAGAGTCTGTCATATTTCTTTTTTCACAGTCGTAAGTACGGGTAAACAAGAATGATCGTCTTCGCGTACACCTGTTCGGCGTACGTTTGTGTACGCATACAAGTTAAGTGCGGCAATTAGTCGTTCAACTGACCCTGATGTTTTTTCGAGGTCGGTCGAGTACAGCATGTATTGAAACTTAAAGAGAGAGAGAGAGAGAGAGAGTGAGAGAGAGAGAGAGAGGGAGAGGGAAAGAGAAAGAAAAAGAGAAGGGGAAGAGAGAGAGAGAGAGAGAGAGAAGATAAGAGTATAAAAGAAATAATGAAAGAAAGGAAGTGGGGAAAGAGGAAAAGAGAAAGAGAGAGAAAGAAGAAGGAGAGAGAGAGAAAGAGAAAGAAATAAGAAGATTAGAGAGGGAGAGAGAGAGAGAAAGTGAGAAAGAAAAAGAATGGAGAGGGAGAGACAGAGAGAGAGAGAGAGAGAAAGGAGGAAAGAGGATGGAGAGGGAAAGAGAAAAAGAGAAAGAAAGAAACAAAAAGTGGGAGAGAGAAAAAGAGGAGGATAAACAGGTAGAGATAGAGACAGAAAGAACCTGAAAGGGAAACTAATACAAGATACCGTCATTATATCTTTACGTTTCTTTTCGTTTCTATCCAACAAATCGAAGCCGCGACTTCGTTTCGCTTTCGGACGTAATAGCGCGGAAAATGAAGCGTGCTTCTATCGTTCCACCTACTTGAGATCGTTTTCTTTTCCACGTGTTCAATATAGGATGTCCTAGAGGATATAATCGATAGAAATAGAGGGATAGAGGATCAGTGAAATTGGCCGTCGTCTATTCGTACGACAATACGAATCGCTCGAAGCAGGAGATCGTCGTTATTGGCCTTGCCAATTTCAACAACTTTCCCACTTTCTCTTTCTTTAAAGGGAAAAAGGGAAAGGAAGTTAATCATGTTACTTTTCTTCCACGACGATGTGATATCTTGGATCTTTCTATAGGGATCCTAAAACGTTTTGAAATATCGTTAAAATAGAATAGATAGTACGATGGATATGAATGAATGTCTAAACATAGACTAAATTAATCGTATAGATGAATCATATATTTGAAAAGGTGATTTTAATACATTTTTACTATTAAATATTCAAATATTCTTTTTTTAAATAAGTTTTTATATCTTACTTAAATATATTCAAGTTAATTTTCATTTTATTTTTCCTTGTTAGATTTTAAATATGCTGACAACAAAAATAAGATATATTCAAAATTATCATATGCAAAAAATGTCCCATTAAAATACGACAAAATGATAAAAAATTAGTGTATGTGGAAAAGTGTTTTTTGAAAAAGCATGCATTTTGACGAGATAATAAAAATGCATTCATAAGTATACAAATAGTCCATATAAGGTAAATTCGATCAAAATATCGATCTTAATAAAACTTTTTTCTTATCCTTGTTTCTTCACGTACGTGTACGTTCGTTTCGAACGAAAAATCGTATACGTGAGATACGAACCGAAACGCAAGTCTATCCTTTCACGCTAGCAAATTCTTAATTCATAAAGGCGATAAGGCTGGACGCGTGCTCGGTTTCTTCCTCTTGCTCGACATTTCTTCTTCCTCTGGAAACTCTCTACCTCTCTCTTTCTCGTTACCTCTCACAATCGGTATAATACGAGCGCGTGCGAGGCAAGTCGAGGAAGTATGAGAGCACCAGGTGAAAACGGTTCGTGGCATGATGGCAAAAACCAGAGACTTGCATAAGCCAAGTAGTGAGTAGAATGAGCGAATAGTTATGCGCACTTACTGAAAGCTGTTCAACACTCTACTACATCGTCCGACATAAACATTCCCGCGTCCACATACGTGAATACATCCTCCTCTTCTCAACCTCAAACATCTCTGATCTTCATATTGATTGCACTTATGATTTTTCACCTCGCATTTTTCCACGTCTTTGCGTGTAACTTATCGATCGACTCTATCAATTTAAAATATATCTACTGACGACATATTCTAGTTATCTACATTTTTCTCTCACCTCTCTCTCTCTCTTTCTCTCTTTCTCTCTCTCTCTCTCTCTCTCTCTCTCTCTTAGAACGTAACAATGACATTTAAAGGTTCCATTACAAATTTGGATAGAAGATAATAATTCTGTTACTTCTTGTGTCACGTAAGATCAATCAACATGATACATTATTTTTCACCTTCATTCGTTTTTCTTTCTAAAAAAAGAAACTGGTTGAGTATATAAATAGATGTCCTTGTAAATCTTCAGAAAAAACGAGAGAAAATTATAATGTAGATAATTAAAAATACGTTTAATAATATCATATCATTGTCATTTCTAATAACTCGCTCGTGAATCTGTACGATTGAAGTTTTCTATGAATAGTTTCAATATTGAAAAATAATTTATCATTCTTCTTTAACAAATTCAATTTAATACATTTCTTTGTACGATTTCTAATTTTTTTTTCGCGATCTAACTCCATTTACGTAAAGCTTACGGATATTTTACTATTCATGAAAGTTTTATTGGTTATTAAGTACCGATTGAATACATTCACGCTTATCTCTCTCTCTCTCTCTTTCTCTTTCTTCTTTTGCTTGGTCCCAACGAAAATGTAAATTGCAGAGAGTATGTAAAATTCGGTGGCCTGTTTAAATCATGTGCCACTAACACCTCCTTCCCTGGCGCCTCTTGCGATCGAACGATCCACTAGTCGGTGTCCTAGTTCACGCACGGCCCTTCACCCTTTCCCTCACCCTTTCGTGCTAGATGCAATGGCACGTCCTCCAGCGCATCGTGCGCGTTTTGCTACCTTCGAGAATTTATATCTGTCGACCAACAGTGCACGAGCCAATAATGGAACGTGGAGTCGCGTCGCCCCTATCGAGGCACACAGCTTACACAGGCCTGACCATTTTGTTCGATCGAATGGCAATTCGGGGTGCGAGAGGATTGAAAGAAAGGTGAGAAATGAGGAGAGGGAGAGAGAGAGAGAGAGTCTCATTTCGATAACAACGAGGCAAAAATTATAACGATGTTATAATCATGCTATACAATTGAATAATTCTCGGTTTATATTAATATCGTGTCTAAATAATTATCAACAGAAATTAAGAGAGATGGAAATGAAAAGGAAGAAGATATACAAAATGATAAACCAATTGAAGAGAAAACCAAGAGAAATAGAAAAAAGGAAACATTAGTAAAGTTCTAGCTAATAAACACGTATTTCGAAAAAACAATGTTTAACATTAATGGACGAATAATAATCATGTCATCGCCAACTAATGGAGCTTCTTCGACGACATTTCCAATAGATTTTGTAAATACGATAAAAGTAGGCTGGAAGGGTAAAGAATAAATGATAGAGGAGGAGATATTTTTTTTTACCGAGAAAACTGTGAAATCAACGAGCACGAATAATACTGAAGACGTTTATAGATGGCTGGTGATCATTCAGAAATATTTTCATCGAAGTCACTAATTTTCTTTTCCTCCCCCCTCTCACACACACACACACACACACACAAACACATACACACATACACACACACATACACACATGCACGCACGCACAAACATACAGACATATACATACACATTTTGTTTTGTAATTTCATCTTAAACTTTTCCTCAATCGTAAGAATTTTTAAAGGACGACGTCTGAAATCTCTTTCAATTAAAAATAATACTCGGAAATTCCATTACATCAGAGGTATCATTTGTCGAAACTACGATTAAGCTCATTTCAGCGACGAATCGAGAAATGCAAGACGACACTTCCTAAATTGTTCAACAACTATATAAAAGGAAACTTAATACTGGTAAGAGAAAAAAATGTATAGTAGCTTCGCTAGCTTCTTGGACGGTTGCTCTTAATTGCTCATCAAGTATATCGAGTCTCTTACTTTCTCCTCTAATTAGATTATATATCCGTAAACGCTAATAAAGGATACGATTCTACGATACTACTTTCGTATTTTGGTTATTTTCGAGTTCGAGTTTGATTACACGATCGATCGGTCATGTACGAATACCGGTACTTCTACAAAAAAAAAAAAAAAGGATAAGGAGAGACGATCTATGTATTCAAAACGATAATAATCTGACGAACGAACGATGGCGATAATTAAGGCCGGTCGATAACGTCTTCCGCAAGTTGCGTTCATTTTCTCTCTTTCTCTCCCTCTCGTCTCTTCTCTCATTTTTTATTCATATTCGCAAGGTAGGTAATTTCACTATTGTCTATATTAACATATATCGTAAAACTCGAATTGCATGCATTCACCATATTACTGGATAATAATAACCAGAATAGGAAGTGTTTTAATTAAAAAAGGAAATTAGTTTTAATCATAAACCTGACGAAGAAGCAACTAACACTATTAGCTTTCTGCCACTGATTTATGCACTTAGTTTTACAATACAATTCTAAATCTTTCTATTTTTTTATTTTACTTTTTCTTATTTCATCATCGCCATAATGATGTCGATGGTCGCGAACCGATAAATATAGTATATACATTTCGCGAAACAAAGGTAATTGTCCATGAGAATATAAACTTTTGTTACTTTTGCCTCGGATTTGAAATCATCTTAAATCACGCATCGATGCTTCCATGGAGATCGTTTGTATGCTAATGCATTTTCGAGCAACGAACTGTTACAAATTAACATTCTGTCCTTTCGAAGAGCCATAAAAATGACTACGACTGAGAAGATTAAGACGATCTCCTTTTCTGAACTGTTCACACGGACGTCTTTTTTGTTAGCTGACTTTATTGCTCAAGTGTAACATTTAATAAAGGCATACCTATCGATTCTGTGTACAAACGAATCAAATCGATTACTTGCTTGTTACGAAATGAAACGATTAATCGATTATTCTTGCGTCATATATTGAAAAAAAATTAACGTTCACTAATGATAATTCGATCATGAAGTTTACCTTATAGTGAATTGCGCAAACATTTTTATATGAGATACAGTTGTTTTATCAATAGTAACCTAATTTAATAAAAAATAAATAAAAAGGGATATATATCTAGATGTATTAGATTGCAACGAAAATATATTGTTCAAAAAAAAACCCATACGCAAGTACGATTGTTAAAACATTCGTCAACTCGAGCATAAATATCGGTTAGTTAGGTAAATGACCTCAATCTAATACTTTTTATCGACTTTAGTAACAGGTAAAGCAAGATACACTTTATCATAATAATTTGTTTTTTGTCTCTTTCAATATAATAAATACTTACCTCCAACGACGATAAAATCGTAGGAATATTCCGGTGGATCAATCGATTTGACCCTTTCACAAAGGAAGGAAATATCTTGTTTAGCTCGTACGTATGTGTCCACGAGTGACATGAACATCAAAAATTGCGATCCTGGACAACTTTGTCCAAGAGTCGGCCCGAGGAACGGTTCCGCGCATTCTACTGTTACCGACACGTTGTATGACATACTGTAAATAAAGAATAGAAAAATATAACATACGACAACAACATAACGATCTTTTGATTTTCTTTATTTCTTTTTTACTTCGTTCATCTTTTCTCTCTCTATAAAATTTTCCGTTTAAAATAAATTAATATTTAACATTAAGATGTGATTGCAAAAGAAGAAAAGGATCGATGCTCTTTATAAAGAGATTCGTGGATGCTGCAGTATTTGTGTTTCGTCAATCCTTCGTTTTTACTTCGTTCTACTGTCCATATCCGGTGCCTGTCAATCTGAGTCATGGCCATATAGAATGCAGCTCGACTAAATAGTGCGAAACTGGAGACTTTCTCACAAAACACATAACGAACTTTTCGCAGTGCATCCGAATGTATATAATATGTTGAATGTTCTCACGGGAAGACTCAACGAATGACATCACATTTTCCATGTCTGATTATTTCAACAAAAATAAATAATGTGCGAATATATTTATTTGCAACGTTACGTGTATATATATATATACATATTTTTTTTTTTTTATATAACATAAAATATATATATTTTTTCTTTATGTTATTTTATATCGAAAAATAAATAAAAAATAATAATATCAAAATAAATGATAGATATTCAACGTTCAGTACATTATTGAATAATCTAACTAATTAAATGTAAGTAAATCTAATCGATATGATCATCCATCAATTGATATATATATATATATATATATATATATATATATATATGATATATATATATATATGATATATATATATATATATATATATATATATAGAAAAAAAAATAAAATAACAAAAAACAAAAGCGAAAAATAATAAAATAAAATGTTAAAGCGAGATATAGAATATTTATCGAATGAGGATAAAATTGTGCAATCTTATCAATTTTATTTTTGTATAGATAATTTACAAAAATATCTTTGAAGGTTATTATTTTAGAAAAATTCAATTGTATTCTTAACAATCTTATTGTATTAAAAATACATCATATCGATTAAAGATAAAGATATATCATCAGAAACAAAGATGGTAATTTGTAAGGAACAGGAAAAAGATAAATCGGCGATTACTATGATGAATTAAGTTTTTACGACATAATTGGAAGTTCGTTATTCACAGTGAATTGCACGTGCTGATACGTACGATATTATCAACAAATGTATTATAGAAACAAAACAAGTACGTGCAGAAGAAGTACGTACAAAACAAGTACGTACAAAACAAATATATATTAATGATTTAATTTTAAATAAATAAAATACAAACGAATATTATAATCTTTTAATATTTAAAAAAAAAATATATATATATACGTGCATATTCGTGCAAAGGAAACTTTATTATACAACTCGATTATTTTCTTTCCTTTGTAATATCACAATTAATGTTGTATGACAACGAGAAAATTATTAAAATATGTGACTTACTTACACTGACCTCTATTCAGGAAATAGTATCAAGCTATTATATCGTACTGTATTAGAAATAACCGGCGCGTGACACTTGTTAATATCGCGTAGACTATAAATCGATTCAAGCTAAGAACGGTAAACGCACTGAACGTTAACTGTAGAACCTCTCACTGCAGAACGCTACTTTATATTCGTCTCCCACTTCGTTGTTTGATTCCCCTACGAAGGCACCTAATGAAATAACTATGTATTAGTATATGTAGATGGGTCATCATGATTAGTACTATGTTATTATCTTTGGGGTATTTTTACTTAACGCTATATTTTACGTTTATATTTTGCAAGGTCAAGTATATTGAACGTTCTTACAAATGAGAAATTAATATATAAACAAATTTCCGATTTGATTAGACGTAGTCTAATAATAGTAGTTCTTCAAAAATAGAATTGATTCTCGCGAAAACAAAGTAAATTTAATTATTTATATATAATTTATCTGAATTAAATAAAAAGAGATATGTATATATATATATATATATATATATATATATATATATATATATTATTTAATATCGCAACAAGGAACCAGATCTTGTAAAATGAATTAAAATGAATTAAAATAAAAAATCAAAATAGTTCGCAATCTTGTTCTTTGATATCGTTCGATACAATTGCTCTATTGACAATAATAATAAAATATAAAGAGAAAAACAAAACAACAATAAAAGTTTCGTATATTTAGCTTAATCCGTATCTTCTTTCATTAAATGATGTAAAAATTGTGGGAAGCTTACGCTTCTCTGATAAACGATAATTATTTTTAATTTATCGACTTCTTGGGTAGCCATTTCTTTTGTTTATTATCACCTATCTATCTTATATTATCACCTCTCATTCAAGTGCAATTATGCATAAAAGCAAGTAATAAATTTTGTTGATACTTATATGTGCGTATACGTAATGTTTATGGGTGTAAGACATAAATACATAGATATAGTTAATATGTATAGTGTGCGTAAACGCAATGGAGCATGTACGAACAAATCTCGTACATCCTTATAGGTTCGTTTATGCACGTCCTTATACGCTTACGATTTACACGAGTGGCGTTTCGCATATCAACGATGCGTAACACGGTATAACTACGAAAATGGCTATTATCGAAAATTAGTATTGCCATTTCGAGTTAAACAAGGATGATTATTATTATTACATCACGATTATCGTTAACGATCGTACCATTCTGTCCGCTGATTCCCTCTACTCGCACGCTTACTGGTGAGAATTTGACACGTTTGACATAAAATCGATATATCGAAAATTTCTATATAATTAAGATTGGTCATTCTATGATATTTTATGGCATGAAATCGATCGATAATCATTGTTTACGTGACTTTCTGGATCGTCATACTGGTTCTCTTTCTTTTTCTCTCTTTCTCTATCTCTATCTCCGTCTCTCTCTCTCCCTCCCTCCCTCCTCCTTCCATCTCACTCTCTCTCTCTCTCTCTCTCTCTTTCTCTCTATTTCTATCTCTGTCTCTGTTTTTGTCTATCTATCGGTTTCCCTCACTCTCTCTCTTTCTCTCTCTTTGTCCTTATCTCTGTCCTTATCTCCATCTTTTTCTCTTTCTTTTTTGCTTCTTTCTACTTTCTAATTTATATCTAATCCGGAAAATGTTTTCAATAACGATTCATGAAGTTTTTGTACGTACATCTGTGAACGAAAAAAAAGTATATGTTAGGAGTACCTCTCTATTCGATCAAATTTTCGTTATGCTTCTTATATTATCCCTTTGCGAAGGTCTATTTTACAATGAAAAATATCAATAGATACAAATATTACTGGTATAAATTGATATTTTTTCGTTGTAGTATATTATCAGATGTATAACGAAAAAAAAAATAGAAAGGGAAATTTGATTGAATAGAAATGAAATCTCCATTATATGTTATTTCTGTCCACAACTGTATGTATACGATATTATTCAATATGTTTATTTAATGATACATTAAGTTAAAAAATTATAGCTGGTTTACCTTTTTAAAATTATCCGCAATTTCTAGTTAAACCGCAATTGCTTATTTTCCATTGGCTTCCAATCAAACGTATTTATATAATGAATGCTTATATTTTTGTCGTAGTATTACTTGCTTCACTTTAACGCTTGTATTAACATTTATAATATCTTTTTCGTATCAAAAAATATATGAAAGAACCAATTCGAAAGTTGCGATAAAATGGTGATTGCGTAAGGTTTTCTTTCTTTCTCTCTTTCTCTCTCTCTCTCTCTCTCTCTTTCTCTTTCTCTTCCTCTTTCTCTCTCCCTTTTTTTCATTTCCCTAACGATTTCGAAGAAACCTTGAAATTTTGTTTCACGCGTTCCTTGTGGCAAATTCGCATTGTTCGAACCCACGTTGCGTATAGTCGTTGGAACAAAAATCATATTTCGCGGGAAACGTTGCAACGCTCGACAATAGAACTTCCGGCTTTTTTCCGGTTGTCACAACTGCTATGCCGTGCTGGCAAAGGTCTTCGATAAATTCTGGCTTATACGTCCAACGAGAGAAGCAGTAGTAGTGTAATTGTATACGCCTGCGTACAGTCAAAATACACCAGGGTATAACATAGGAGAAAGAGAGAAAGACAAAGAGAAAGGGAGAAACGAAAATAGAGATGCGGAAGGTTTCAAAAAGAAGGAGAAAGCAACAAAATATGAAAAAGAAAAACAGAGCCACTTTCATTACTGTCACTGTTATAATCTTTGACTACGGCAGTACTCGTAATAAGATTTATTTTATTAAATAAAGTGCAAAATAATGAGATACTATAAAAGATTTATCTGAATATCATTAACGAATGATAAATATAAGATAAAAAAATTCGTGCACCATTATCTCTATAATAGAGTACCCAATTATCGCTATTATTTAAATTATCAACCGACGGTAATTTCATGGAATTCAAATTTCAATGATATTTAAATTCTTTAGAAAATATGTTATTAAACGATGAATAACATACCTTGATGGATATGTATGGATATATTTTTTTAAAATTCTAGAAAATTATTTGCAAATTTATTAGATGATAAAGATATAAAAAAATTTTATACTTTTATTTTTTATAATACACAAAATATAAATTTGATCTCTCTCTCTCTCTCTCTCTCTCTCTCTCTCTCTCTTTCTCTCTCTTTCTGTTTTGTTTCTCGCGTAGTATGCGTAAAATAAAAAAGAAGATTTAAGTATAATCTTAAAAAAATTGCTTTCATTTTTTTAACTTAATCTTCCTATTTCCCGATTATCATCATAAAGTTCTTTCATTGAAAGCTACCAGTGGCATATAACGAAAATCCAGAAACTCGAAAGAAGTTACTACTATCTTCGCAAAGTAGCAAGTAAAGTTTCTCTTTTAACGCGTAATACACCATAGAAACGTTAAAGTATGCCGTTGAAAGATGCCAATTAAAGGATCAAAATACCTCCCTCCCTTAGTGTTCGTCATAATTTTTTTAAAATCGATAAGATCATTTCCGTGCAATGTTCTTTCCTAATTTTTAATTAACGAAACTTTTCGCATTACGTTTGCACAATATACTCTATGCACATATTTTGCGTAGCATACTAACTTGTTTACTTGTTGGTACAAAGAGAAAATTCTATGTATCTACGAGAAAAAAAAAGAACCAAGTAAATATGAAAAATTTAAAGGAAAATCGCAAAAGATTGGAATTAAAAAGAATTCCGACATATTTAATTATGATAGAACGGAATAAATAGAATATAAGATACCTGTCATGTTCCGTCACATTCTTTGACAAAAAACGACAACATAACTCTTAGAATTGAATAACAGGCTAATAAAACCCATCATTTTATTTTTCAGATATATACAAAAAAAAAATAAGACATAATAAATATCATGAAATCGTTGTTTAACAGAAAACATTGAAATATATATATATATATATATATATATATATATATATATATTTAATGGAGAAGTAAAAATATCACAAATAAAAGATTCGTGTTCTTATTAAATAAGATAGAAGAAAAGATTTAATAACGTTCAATTTAAAATTTAATTCCACATTCGCAAAAATAATTGCGGAAGATCCAAGTATATTGTAGTATCAAAAGGGCTTACCAAACTTGAATCGATCTCTATAAGACTTTTCCATCCTGAAAAGGTACTTTATTTTATCATCACATCATTTAATTTTGTTCAATTCGTATTGAATTGAAAAAAATAGATACGAAAGAAAGGAAACGTTACATGAATCGCTTCTAGATGTCAATATAACAACTTCAATCAATACAACATTTGAAGAATTTGAACTTCTCACTAATCAATAAAAATTGATATTACAATACTTTGCTTATTTCATATTCTATTATCTCTGTAATTAGAATATAAGTAATTAAGATATTATTTATATCAATTCAATTAAATTATAAAAGATAAAAGCGATATGAGATTTTTTTTATGTCTATATATATATATATATATATATATATATATAGATGAGACACAATTTATTTCATATTCAAATTTCAGATTTGAATTTAATATAACTATATTATAAATAGAAAATCATAAAAGCCTTAACCATAAAAAGGAAAGTTATATTTAGAAAATCAAACAGTCGGTTAAAATATCAGATATTTGCAGTAGCTATTTCTAAAGTGCTTCGTATCCCTTTCGTCTTTTTCATCTGGCTCTCTCTAAGGCCACAAAAGTAATAACGTTAACAAGACTACTGGTATACCTCTGAGCTATAGATATCCGAAAATATCTTCCTGAGAAAGTAATACTTTTTACAAGAAATTCTAGATTGCGTTTACAAATGGATTATATCTCTTTCTTTTTTTCTTTCTTTTTTTCTTTCTTTTTGAAGATTTATCTCATCGCAATAAGAGTGAGGTATTAATACTTAATAAAAATTATAACGATAATAAGAGAAAATCTACTGTATTTATTTCATACAAAATCATTTCCAATATCCCGTTATTTTTATTCATGATATTTTCACAAGATCCTTTTTCATTGGTAACTATCTTTCGCCGAAGATTACCAATCCGCTCACTATGAGTAATATATTTCTTCCAAAGGTATTTCCGTAGATTTTTTTCTCAAGCTTATCTGCCTAATCATGGAGAAACAAAGGATATATCAATATTTTCCACGAAACGATACTTCTCTCTACGTTTCTATTCGAATAATAATAATCTTTAACACGAGCCATGATGAACAATGATGGAAAAAACGTATCGAAATCCAAACAAATTATCTATCTCGTGATACGAGAAGAAAAAGAAATACGCGTTTTAATTATCTGTTTGATGCATACTCGTTAGACATAATTTGTCCTAGCGAATATAGTAACAATTCAATCAATGAACTCTTCGATTTTATCGATAAAACTTATCGTTCTTTTTCGTTTCTTTTTTATTAAAAGAACATTACGATATCACACGCGTAATTTATGGTTAAAATTTCCGATAATAAATATTTTCTATAATTTGAAATCATCCTAACGTGCCAAAAATAAGCATCGACGGGAATAGAAAAAACGATCTATTGTTTTTACATCACTCATGACGTTTACGCTTACGATAATGGAAAAAATCATACGATAAAAATCAATGAATACATATAACATACATATTTCACAATTCACGATATTCGAGTCATTCTTCTTTCTTCGTAGCTCTTGTCTTTTGTCAGTTGCTATAACGATTATTCATCTGCAAGATAGAAAAGAAGATCCGTTGTTTTGTACCATCAGGATTACCTTCTCCGTAAAATCTTACGATAATCTTGGATGCGTTCGACAACATGAAAGATAAGCATCGACGTCTTGTACATAGACGTTGGTTCTGCATATTCCGGTTCGATGATTACGCGATAGTTTTACGATCGTGACTAACGCTTAGACAAGCGGATAGGCATTCTCCATTATCGCGCTTCGAAGATTCGTCCAAGTTTGAAAGTCGCCGAGCTAACATGAACGATGATACACCGGAGATAAACATTGAATATTTTACTATCCACTTTGGGTTTCAGCATCGACCATATTCTTTTTTTATTTTCTATATCTCATCCTCTTGGGGGATTAACTCCATTTCATCTGAGAATCGGAATTTCGTTGCTTCAGATATATCTGTGGATGTGCATATGTACACACATATAGGTTTCTATACATTAATATATACGAAAACGTATTCAAACGTAAATGTTTTCTATTCAATGCAACCATGCCCCGATTTTATTGAGATTCAAAATAATTTTATGATGGAAGAGAATAATTAAAATATTTCATATATTAGTGATCATTATTAAAAATCATTTAGCGTTATATTTGTTTAATCACATTTTTTTATTTTTTTTTTTTTTTGTAAATAAAAGATTTCTTTATACTATTCTAACTATCGAAATATAAAATAACTACGTAGATAGGTAGATGATCTACATTAAGATCGACGTAGCCAATTTTATCTACGGTAGGCGAGTATAAGATCTACCGAGAAGTAGGATACCATGGAGTAATTACAAAAGACGGACTCGCCTTTGTAACTTCAATAATTATCAGTCTCTCAGTAAATGAAGAAGTAATCTTGTACTATGCTTGTGATCGTATATAACGTTGTTTCCATCGAGTAACGGCAACTTGTAAAGAATCGAATTTATTATTATCCGATATTATTATTATTATTATTATTATTATTATTATTATTATTATTTAATTCACATTAGAATCCAGCAAGTGAATTGACATCAAATAATAAAATTTTATTTACGAAACTTTTTAGAATGTCATTAATTTTTAAATTGAAAACAATATAAAATACATTTTTTATCGCGAAAGGCATAGAGTTAATATTTAAAACTAATTTATGATAGTGCATTATGATATATTGATTAGTAACTCGAATCAAACTAAACTATCAAGTTGAAACCTTATAAATGAGCATTATTAATAAATAAAGACATTAAAGCATCCATCAAATATAAAAAATTGATGTCGCAATTTTGAAATAAAAGTTTCTCCTTGAACGAAATCACGCTTGATTTTATTTCTTGAGATGGAGAAATAAAACAGAGATACTTATATAGAACGTAAAAAGTAGTAAAATTGTTTAATCATCGCTACTCGATAGAAAGAACAAACAAGATCATATAATTCTATAAAAACGTGCGTGCGAGTTAATTTTTATCTCGTCTCGTTTGTTCGTTTCTTGTTCGTGATTTACGAAGGTAAAAGTAAATTATAGCGTAAGGGTGGTAAAAAAGAAATTCACGTAAGAGAACAAACTTCTTCTTTCATTTATCGAATTAATTGAAAATATTACAACTTTCACATTTCGGAATGATCATTTAAAATATGATAAATTTGCGATAGGACCATTTCACAGAATTCAATTTTTCAACAATGTGGATATTTCGAGCCGAACATCTTATTGCTATAATCATTAAATGTAATTACTTAAAGAGCTACTAACTATATTTTTCCGTCAAATATCGACACGAAATATCTTATTATTGGTTTCTAATGATGGAATGCGAAATTCGATATATCTTTATAATCCATCTAATCCGTTAAAAAGAGTAAAGGGAAAAAGGCGAAAATAGAGAGTAGCAAAGGAAATATGATTCGAATCTTTCGAGTCTTAAGGATAGTAGAAGGTCGAAGGAGAAGATAAGAGGTCGATGTAGTAAAGGTATTGGCACGTTGGTTTATTAGTCTACGATGCGAAGCTCGATCTTCGAGATCTTTGCTAGAGCTGAGATCGCGGCACGCCTCGATCGTATTTTCCACGATGCGCCAATGCTTTTTCCAAGGCACGTTACCGACATTAAACCAAGTTTGTCGTCGTCCCCGTCGTTGTCGTCGTCGTCGTCGTCGGTCTCGTTCTATTCCAACGAAGCCACTAGAAATAGCTTCCCTTCCGACTTTTCATTTCCCTTTTATCGAACGCATAACCTACTATGCGGAACATGGAACTAATGCCCGCTCGTTAAGTGCGCTTCTATGCGTCTTGGAAAAATGGAAATAACGTACGTTCGACTCTAAATCAACTCTTTTCTATCTTGCGGTTTTTTTAACTTATCGCTTTGATCAACAAGTTTTCTCTCGTAAATAAGATGATAATTTTTATTATATTGAAAAGACAAATGCAACCACGATAAATACATATTATTATAGCTTAAACGAAAGATAATTCGAAAACGTGACTAACACGATTATTTAATGATTATTTAATGATGTGTAAACTATGGAACATGACCCTTCGAGGTATCCTCATGAATTTTACTCATACATAATAATAATAAAAGAAATACATTGATTATATATATATATATATATATATATATATATATATATATATGTATATATATATAATATCATCTTTATATATACTTACATAATTGAAATTATGTTTTGAATCAAGTATAACTTTTTTATAAATAGTTAACCCTTTACGAATAGATAATCACAATGTAAATCACAATAAACTATAATTTTCGATTATAAGTTTGATATCTTATTCTTTTTTCAATTTTCAACATCACATTGATGAATCTTCGAATAAACACTCGAAGATTTAATTTGTGCTGTCGCGGATCTGTGTAAAAAAAAAAAAAAAAAAGATAAATCATTAAATCGCGATATGATATTTAGCATAAAAAAAATATTTCATCGGAGAACGATAACGTTTCTAGAATCGCGTGCGAACAATTTACGAAGGAAATAATATAGTCATATCGTGTCAAGAGCGAAAACGAGAGCGAAAAGTGAACATTGTGAAATATTATTGCCTACATTATAATTTAGTCAATAAAAGATTGTTAACAATCTTGGATCTATCGGCTGGATAAAAAGAACGTACATATTTTTCTTTCTTTTTTTTTTTTTTTCTTTTTTTAATGAAAAGAAGAAAAATAAACATATTAAATCGTTTATTGTCTCAATGAAAATTAATCTTGGAAATTTTACTTGTGTAAATCTAATGCGATAATACGCATTATTTACTATTCTGCATATATCTATCTAGTATGTTACATACGAAGAGACCCGCATCGATCCGCTCTGATAGCCAATAACGAGAGAAACAATCGGTAAGGCGAACCGGTACATGCCAATTTGCTGCTGGAAGTTTGGCTGAGAGACAGAAGAAAAAAAGTAGTAGGAATAAGGGAGAGAGAAACGGGAGTTAGTTAGTTACCGTATAGTGCTTACGTTGGAAGTTCGATCTTTCAATTCGTAAACCACGATATTTGGGGAAAGCTCTTTTCCTCTCTCTTATCCGCTCCTTCTCAATGTTTCACGATGGTGGTAGAAAGGAGAAGGACTATGAGAGATACACGACGACAACGACGGCAACCGAAGGCTTTGCTTAAGCCGAGCTTAAATAAGCAAACTGTCGCGTAGCTAGCTTCGAGTAACGTTTCTCCGCCCACTTCATCAACTCCGTCTCCGCTCAAAACTTTTTGGTGGCTGTACTATCCTACGACTGTCGAGCCATATTGAGTCGTAAGATGTATGGTAAATGGTCGACTTCTAACAAACCAAAGTGGAAAGGAGGAGTTGGAGAAATAGAAAAAGAGAAAAAGAAACATGAAGTTGCCTCTTTTACTCCTTTAAATTAGGGAAATAACGAATGAGTTGCTTTACATTATTATGATAATCAATAATCAAGTATTTTCATCACAAATCATTGACGATGATAATTATCTTACATACACATATCTACAAGAATAACGTTAATAAGGGAGACAATGACGTTCCAGTTTTTAATATAAATGTGGAAAATTTTAATGACAATAACGATTGAAAATGTGTTAACGTTAACGTTAAACGAATATTTGATTACAGTTCCAAGTTTGCCTGTTAAGTTTCCTTTAAACTTTAATGAAATGACGTGAAACTCGTTATCGTTAATTATCGAACGTAGCAACTTTTATATTATAGAATAGTATTTTCAATTGTTCAAGAATACTTTTTTTTTATATTTTTCTTAACGTAAGATAGACCAATCTTTTACGAAAATTCATTTCTTTCATTTTCAAACGTTTGATATGGAAGATTACGTGATTTTTTTTTTTTTTTTTTTTTTTTTTTTTTTCTTTAATAGACGTAAGTATAATACTTACGTCTGTTCGGAAAGGTTTATCCTGAATTCGACACAAGTCTTACACAATTGTGTTTTGACACTTGAGCTCCATTGTTCTGGATATCCTACATAAACAAAAAGACGGAAAGAGATGAACAATAATCGCAAAAATACCGTGGAACTCCAGCTAGCAAGAATCGATCTAATAATTCTATCTTGCCGAAGGGGGATCGAAGAAGAGCTTTCGGACGACATCGTTTGGCAATTGTGGTAGACGTGTTTCCGTGAAACCGGAAGCTTGGCCCCTGCGGTAAGATTTGTACGATACTACGCTATAGTCTCGGGCTCTAAGTGTACTTCCTTGTATACCGTGGGGCTTCGCTATGACCTTAACGGTTCCTCCTCTATATAATTTTTTTTATTTATATTCGTTAGATTTACTCTTTGTTTTTTCTCAATTTTTAAACTTCACGTAGAATTAAATTATCAAAACCTATACGACATATACGACATATGCACATTTTTCTCATAAATTCTTTCTGGTAATATTCATCTGGACAGTCAAAAAGAGATTACGCGTAAATAACGCAAGAATTTCTTTATAAAAAGAGATTTTTCTTGAAGAAAAAATATAAAGAAGTCAGAAAGACGGATGACAGAGATTAGATCGTGAAGGAATGCAAAGAGAGAGAGAGAGAGAGAGAGAGAGAGAGAGAGAGAGAGAGAGAGAGAGAGAGAGAGAGAGCCATACGTCGACGGCTTGAGAATTTAAGCGGTACAACGTTACGAAAAACTTTCTTTTCATGAAAATATTATCTTTGCAAACCTTGTCAGACTTAACGACTTAGACGCAAATTTTAAGGATCTGTACTGTAACGGAAATCCAACCAAGCTTTGTTCCATTGTATTTCCAACCGAAATATTTAGATTGCAGTAAGCGCCATTCTTAAAAGACAAAAATCAATGACTCTTTATATTTAAAAGAAAAGGAAAAGCGCGATAGATTAAAAGACGACACAAGTAATATAAATTTTCTAATGGCTTTTTAACAATAATAATTTTGTATTACTTTTAAATCGAACCTTCTAATTCAATTGAAATTATTCAAAGAGAATGAATGGACCGATTGAAACAAAAAAAAAAAAACAGAAAAATTATTAATAAAACAGAAAGAAAGAGATAATAAAAGGGATAGGATAATACTAAGAAAAGGGCGCTTTCATCGCTTTATTAATTTCTCTACTGCTTGAAGGGATACGAATACGATTGAGCCCGACTATGTGATCGGTGAAAAGTTGAAACGAAACGACGGCCCGTCGTCACGACTTGAAATTCTTTAATGACGGAAGAAGAGAATTACGCGCTCCATATTCTTTAATGTGGGTTAACGAGCGTAGGAGACTGAGCTTTCGGTATCTTCAGTTTGGATCTGAAAAGTCTGGAAGTGGGGTCCAAGAGTAAAAGTTATGGTCTCCTAGGGATCTCTTTCGTGGATTTTCAGGATCAACGATGTACGGTTCGTGGAACTCCTCTTGCCAAGCTGCTACTCGGCATCGCTTTAAGCTCCAACGAAAATCGTCTAGTTTGCCCGAGAAAGAAATCCTCTATCTTCGTTCTCAAGCAAGATCAATCCTTGATAATAGCCGTACTGGCCTTCTCTGAAAACATTTTAATTTATACGATAGAGGAATTTAAATCAAAAAAGAAAAAGAAAAATTGGAGAAAAATTTCGTCGGAAAAAGAAATTTGATTCATCTTGAAATTCATTGCGATAACGTGAGTACTATTAAATGAATTCTTTTGACTTGAAGGAAAAAAAAATAATCGATGCGATGGCATTGATGCAATTTAATTGATACAGATTGTCAAGTTTTAGACATAAAATAAAACACGTCTTGTCGTAAATTTATTCATATTTGTTGCGATATCAATAATGGAGAATGGTAATTGTTAAAAGAACATATCATATAGAAATAGATAATAGTTTGTATCTTTGTTTATGACGGGTGATTCGTATCTTTCTGCAAAACTAATTTGATTAGTCATTCCCAATTAACAATACACAACTCGTTAAATGGTACATATTTCAATTCTATGGTTTTCCAAGAATTCTCTTGCCATTTTTCGAGTTTAATTATTTTTTAACACAAAACTGTTCATTAATGTTTTATTGAAAAATGAATACTATCAATATTTGTCTGCGTGTTATGTGATACTATTTCGTTAAAATCATTTTATACATTTACTCTATCACCAGGCAGTGTTTAAACGTTTATAGAAGAGAATCAAAAATATCAACAGTACTCAAATATTTACGGAATACTTAATATTAAATTTCTACTAAATGTATAAAAAATGTATGCAAATATGTGATAGTCATACTCTACATTTTTAACGAAAGTAATTCTACGAAAAATCTAATTCGAGTTAATACGAGTTATTCGATATAATTTTGTAAAGTATTTTGAATGACTCGACCAGTCAAATTCAGAAGATGCATGTGAACGGAGACTCTCAAAGAGGTTTCGAGCGAATGGTGCTAAATTTACGATAACTCGGAACATGCAATTACCGTCCGAGTGGATCTCGACTCGATTCGTCCTCTATTTCCCTTTCTCTACTACCCCCTTCCCTTCCTATCCTTTCTCTCATCGTGTCTGCTTGCCTACCTCACTTGACAGTAAAATGTACCAAGCACTTCACTTGCCAAGCTCTTTGGTAGAAGGTTCGAATTGAAATTCGTGAACGCAACTTCTGTCTCTCTTTCCCTGCTCTCTCTCCCCTCCCCCTCTCACTGTTGCTCCCACTCTCTGTCTCTCTCTCTCTCTCTGCCTCTCTCTCTGTCTCTCTCTCTCTCTGTCTGTCTGTCTGTCTCTCTCTGTCTGTCTGTCTGTCTGTCTGTCTCTCTCTCTCTCTCTCTCTCTCTTTACCCTGTTCGTATATTTTGCATTGACGATGACGCCAATTACATCTGACGTAATCAACCGACTGAAAGTAATTATTGATTTTTTATTTGTTCATTGCATTTGTTTCATTCATAAACTTGAAATAACTCTTTCATATGGAATCTATATCTTATCTACCTATTAAAAGAATTTAAATAAATCACGCATTCTACATATCCAACAGACTTAACATAATGTGATTATGTAAAATTCTTCCGTGTCAGTAATTTTTGAAATAATTTTTAAAGTTTACGCACTTTAATATCTTAATTTTGTATTAATTATGTTAATTATATGAATAGTATAATATAATTCGTCATGCAAAAATAGAAATTACTTTTTGATAATTAAATTAAAATTTTAATGAAAATTAATGAAAATAAATACAAAACAATTATTAAACAAAAATAAATTTGTCATTTTTTCCTGGCGAATGCACTTGTCAAATTGATGAATTTGACTTGTCAAGTTGATGAATCAAGTTTTGTCAATAATATCAATGAATTTGAACCAATTAAATTTTTCAACATTCAGAAAAATCAATTGTAATTTCGTTATAATTTCAATCAATTTTACAACAGCTGTATATACTTTGTATTTGACGAGTGATCTTAATTCAATAAAATCTCTTATCTCTTAATTTTTCTTATACAAACATTTTTAAAACGGACCTACACAGTTAATAGGTTTAAAGCATCGGCGTCTGAATTACTTGTAACTTCTGAAATAAAAGATTCCTGATCAATATGACTTGATCTCTTGGATGATCCTAGAACAGCCACAAGACGAAGGAAGATCAGGACACGAAAGGAATTTCCACCTAGCTTGACCTCGTTTGGATCTTTCCATAAAGCAAGAATGCCTTTTACTCTCTCTCTCTCTCTCTCTCTCTCTCTCTCTCTCTCTCTCTCTCTCTTTGTCTATCTATCTGTCTCTCTGTCTCATCGTTAAGAGAACGCGCTCTGCCACTCAAATCGTATTACCTTTCTCCTACTAGCTCCTTATTTCTTGCACCTTTCACGAAAGAACACAAAAATGTCAATGACTGCGTAGCAAAAGGCATTCTTCGTTCTTAATTAGGTATATATCCGTATTTGGTCATTCTCAACTTTTTTTAAAACTACTAAAGAAGCGAAAAAGACATATGAGATTTTGGTTGAAATTACGTTGTAGGTGTTGTGTGATGTATTCTTCTTATAAATCACTCCTGCATGTTCGCGGATACAAGATACGAGAGTCATCCTTTTACCACGTCAGGATAGTCGACATGATAATTAATATATTTAACGACGAGAACAACTTTATAAACACAATCGATATATTTTATACGATTAACAGTATGTATAATGTTTTATTTGTCTTGCGATTGATAGATTTATGATTGTCTTGCTATCGAATCGTTAATTTGTATTTTGCGATTGTTTAACATACAAGTTACATTTAATGTTAATTAAAGTATTAATATTCAAATGATTTTCCTTTTATCAATAAAGTTAAGAGTTCTTTCAATCTATGTAAGATAACTCACGAGAGTGAAATTTTGTCAATTATTTTTAAGAACTATTGGATATATCAACTTTACGTTGTTTGCTCGTATGAGAAATAATGAGAGTGAAGTTCAACTATGTACAAGCTCACTTAACAAATTTTCCCACGAGAGAATCTCTCTACAACTCTAACGACCAAATGTTTCACTGTCTTGGATAGACTCTTCTCATTTCAAGCTCTTTAACAAAGCCCGATCCATGTTTCATGATGTACGTGATTTCTTGAGACTTTCGAAAAACCCTTAAAACACTCAGTCTCCTATAAAAACTATTTTCCCTATCAAACTTATATTATGAATAAAGAAGTATCATAAATTTCAAGTCTTTTAGAAATGTTTAAATTATCATTATCTCTGCATATTTTCACAAAATATTAATATATCTTACGCATGATGTACAAGTGTCTCATATGTACAGTCTCAAAGGGTCTTTAAATATGGAATAAAAACGATTTTTGTATTGTCGAATTAGCGTTTTCCGTGATTACCTTTATATCTTGTAAATAGAAATATCAATTGTTTTAAGGCCGGAAACGATTGATTTAATGTACTTAATATAAAGTTATACATATGCATGAGAGAGAGAGAGAGAGAGAGAGAAGAGAGAGACGGAATAGATTTAACCATCCGTTCGGAACAGTCGTTGTCACCATCGCTACGTAGGTACATACATAGACCGTTCTCTCCGAGCAAATGACTGGCTTCGAATTACGATGATTGGATGGCATTCGAAGCCAAAACTTAACCACAGCCGTGCAAGTACCTGATCCCGCCCATCCATAATCATGGCAGAGAGATATTCATGCGTTCCGTCGAATCCTCCGCACTTCCGACTGCAAATCTCGTTTCGTCACGTTGATGACTGTTCATCCATAATAGTTCTGTCTATAGGACAGAACACGTCAAGAGGACAAGCGGCTGCGCTCGACTTACGCACAATGTAGGCATTCATTCTACATTGTGTCTGATGCCGTACAGCTGTGGTGTACAAAGGATAAGTCTTACGTTATCGGCTTACCTCTATCTCCTCCTGTTTCTTTGTATATATATATATATATATATATATATATATATATATATATATCCATATATATATATATACAAAAATATATATATATATATATATATATCCATACGCACGATAAAAACCATGATGAAACTATGAGAAGTATAGAAAATGTTCTCCTTTTTCTTTTTTTATATCTATATTTCATCGCATTTCTCTGAACCAAGTTTTGCGACGTCAGTACGTGCTGCTCGTGTATATTCGAGATTAAATGGCACGAAGAAAAGGGATTTTGAGTGAGCAAAGACTTTGCTCCACGCCATCTTCTTTCATAAGAAGGGAAATAACGCGAGAAAGAACGCGGAACGTAGATCCGCGAAGTAGAGCTGTTGAAAGTCTTTTTCACGTGGAAGTAGAAAAGAAATAAAAAAAGCACAAGATAAGAAGAACGAGTAAAATAAGAGGAAGAGAAGGGAGAAGAAGACGAATAAGGAGCACAGAAGGAACCAAATTAGGCTGTTAGGCATAGTGTAAGGGCATGAAGGAGAAAAGGGAGCGGAAGTTGAAGGTGGAACGAGTGGATCCAGCCTTCGGAAAATGAGACTGCAAAAGCTTTTTTCACGCTTTTGAATCTTGGACCTGATCAAAAGTCTTGCCACCGGCAACTATGTTGGAAGGAGTCTCGTGCCATGTTGCTCCCTTCATTCAATCTCGACCTTTCGCCTCCTTCCATTCACCCATCCATTTATCTATCCATCCTTCTATCCATCCATCCATCCATCCATCCTTCCATCCATCCATCCATCCATCCATCCACCCATCCCTCTATCCTTCCATCTTTCTTTTCTTCGCGTAGATTCATCGAGCAAAAGGCCTAAAAACTAGTTCGCCACGTTACGATAGGTCCCATCGATTTCAAAGTTGAATTCACAGTTATCATCGAGAGGCGCCACTGGGTATATCCACTCGGTTATAATCAGAGCATTCGTACTCGGTGCATTCAAGATAGGAACTACTTCCGTCTTTGCCTCTTCTCTGCATCTTGGATCATTTCCACGACTTTGTCGTAACTGTCCTTTCACGTTTTCGTTTTCTTCTTCGTTCACCATTCATACAAAGAAAAAGATTTCACTGGCCAAATGATGCTCGTTATTCAAATCTAAAGTCTAAAAGAAGAATGGAGAAACGTATCAAATGCGCAAAATCTTTTCTTTTTCTTTTTTTTTTTTCAATTTTATCTATTACCCCTATCATTTCTCAACAGGAAAAATGTCACGTTCAAAGAGAGAATAATGCGATTGTCCAATTGGCGAAATCTTTGACAAAATGATTTCGCATGAGAGAATCGATGACACGCCGTGCACACTTCGTAGATCATAATTAACTTGCTTTAGATAAAAGTGACCGGAAAAAAAGAATTATTAACGCTCGAGTCTATCTTCTTGATAAGTCAACCCTAAGATCTTAATTAACGGCACGACGCAAAGTAGATATTCGACGGCATTTGTATTATCCAACTTGAGTGCGTATCACAAGGGAAGAAAGGAAGAATACTCCAAGCGAAATGAAAATCCCTTTTTACATCTCATTATCGTAGCTTTATTTCCGTATTAATAGAACAAAGAGCTAGATTGCGTAATTAAATACTGCCACGTGGTAGTTTAATTCGAAGCGTTGGAAACATTGTTTGAACTCAATTAGACTTTTCTAAATTAGAGAAACGTTGCACTTTTATCCGAAATATATGCCTACGTATATTCATGCGTGCATATGTTCGTTTTAACGCACGAATATAAATGCAGCATGAAAGCACACACAAATCTCGTTTTCATTTGGAATACGCGAATTCAGTTAAAAAACAGCGCCGATGGCTGATGTTTCCACATGAGTTAACTCACTGTCGTACTTCTTGCTTCTCTTTTCGCGACATCACCCCAGGGATCCTCGTTTCCATGATTCCAGCAAACAATTTTCCTCTTTCTTCCGTGTCTTCTCCTCCCTCCGTGTCTCTCTTCCTTCTTTCATATTTTGAGCCAGTTCAAAACTTGAAATCAGACTTTCTGCGCGTTGGTAACGACGTACGTACCCGCGTTCTTGGTCCTTTTATCGAAAGTCCACAAGCAAGAACGGTTAACCGAGGATTCGTACTTGTTGAGCCGCTTAATAGGAGACCTTCGGGAAAGTTGGCCCAGCAATTTTTCACTCGGCTAAGTCCCCGAAACTCTATCCGATTCCAGATTGCTTGACTTGTTCGAAGTTTGTCGCAGTGGTATATCTTCTCATCCCTTTTGCTTCTTTCATCTTTCATTCCTTACCTCCAGCTTTTCTTCTAAGCGAGAATACGTACGATATTACCGACATAACAGTCACACTTTAGTTACATTTTATATATATATATATATTTATATATATATATATATATATATATATATGTCGTCTTTTCGTTAAAAAAAAAAAATAAATAAAAATAAAAAAAGACCAGAAAAAAAACAATTTAATTAATGAAAAATTATTAATTGTCGATTGATTTATAGAGAACGATGATAGAGTAGAAATGTATGAAGGAAAACAATGAAACTTGCCAAAATTGAAAACAACAAACATATGGTTTTCGAAGGGCCGACGGATTGCAAATTTAATCATTATGTTCAAAGCACTAACTGAAATGGTTGCTCGTAAATTGCAAATGGTGCGATCTAGTTTCTCGCAGGACCGTCCGTTCTATTTCCTCTATCTGGTCGAGTCGGTTCTTCTCGCAGGGTACACGAGTGAATTAACTTAAAAGCGGATTCGTTGCGCGATGAGTACATCGAGTGTGCAATTACGGATACTCGTGCTCATAATTGAGTTAAGAGAGTCGTCGTCGGATTATCTGTGATGATTAGTTCGCCGAAGCGCTTGCGTTTCCGCGTTCTCGTTTAAAGGGAGAAACGACTGGATAGCAGCGGCAATGGCAGAACCTTCGCTTTTCAAACTGCCGCGCAAAAAGGGCACTTCTCTCTCTCTCTCTCTCTCTCTCTCTCTCTCTCTCTCTTGTACTCGCGCGCGTGCGAGTTCCACCTGATAGCGACCAACAGCACACGGAGCATGTTGAAAGCATTAGGAAGTTTCTTGCAAGCATCGCCGGGAGAAATTAGAGGCAATCATTCTTGGCTTAACCGATGCACGATTCGAGCGGTTTTGCGGCACCTCTGCACCTTCCTAACACTCTCTGAGACACTCAAGGAACTCGTTCACTCGCATTCACGTAATAACAGACAATCTCCTTGGGTGGGATATGGATAGATCCATTACCGATATCTTTTTTCGAAACTCGAGTTTGATACTAATCACGGGATTCGCTCTCTTCTTATAGCCTCTCTTCTTATTGATCCTTTTTTGTCATAAATTCTTAGTTAGATATACAAACGTTTAAGGCGTTAACGAGATCTTATGTCTACTTAATCTTATAAGATCGATTTTATTTCCTTTTGTTTTCTTTTTTCTTTTTTTTTTTTTTTGTTTCCTATCTCATCGGCCATTTACCAATCTCTTAAAAGCTCATTAACCAGTAGTAACATCTCTGAAATAATTATCAACTGCAAACGACTGACGTAGTTTAATTAAAAGTTTGGTTTCGTCGCGTACTTTAAAAGTATATCGGGGAGAACAAAAGGCATAGTCATTGGCGGAGAAGCATTACCGTAATGCGCGCTGCTTCGAAACGAACGCAGTAGACGCCGGAACCGGACGAACCGGAAATAAAAGCCAGACGTTATATTACACTTAGTCGCGAAGCGGTTCGGTCGACGTGTGTAACGAAGAGGGCCTCTCAGTTACATCTGGAAACGTGGAAAGCGTAAAAGATCGCTTTCCTGTGCGAAAGTACTTTCCATTTAATCACATACTAAATCCCTACCGTTCTTCCAAGCGTCCTTTAATTGGATTAACAAATGAAATAGAGTCGGCGATTCGCTTTGAATCTTTCCGCTTCGAATGATGCTGCATTCGCTATCCGCGATAAGCTTCTTCCCTTCGATTCAAATACTTTCTTTTGGTCTTTCTTTTTATCCTTTTTAGGCACGATTACAGAAAATTTCTTATATTCTCGATATAGAGAAAAATATAATAAACTACTGACCGCAAAACTATATAATATTTCTAATATTATCATTTTGGATTAATGACATTTTATATCAAAATTTTAACCGATGAATAAAATATTATTTGTGTCACGTTTAAAATACATCGATCGAAGGTACAAATTGTTCGTCATTGTTGTTACATAGAGGACAACGCTCGCGCGAAAACAACAACCACACATGAATCTCGTTAACATAAGTGACTTCTCGTTTAAATGAACCGTACTCTGAACCCGTTGACTATTTCAACCATAAAGATGCCACGTATATATGTAGATAATAGGTGTTGTGATTAACCGAGGTAAAATAAACAAGTAATGATATACAGTAACATACGATAAAATTAGTTGACATACTAATCACGTTCTATCCTTTTAATGTACCTTGGATCTTAATGACAACATTTTTAATGAAATTTTATCGATTGATCGATTGGAAAGATTAGAATAATAATAAATATTTACTCGAAGATCACTACAAATATAAATATTAAATGTACAAATATTAAAATGTATAACCAAGTATTTGTAGAATTTTTTTTCACTGCTATTTTTAACGTAATTTTATGCTAAATTAATAGTAATAGTATATTTGAGTTCTACGAAACTTAATATCTAGCAGCTGTTACCTTTTTATACATTTATTATCTTGCCGAAGGGCTTGATTTTTAATGTAGGATTTTTCCTTTTTCCTCCCAGCTTTTTTTCTTCCTTTCTCTTACTTTTACCAATTTCAGAAAAAAATTTCCAACTATTTTCAATTATTTGCTTCGTTAATTATTCATATTTTTATCAATAAACTTATATTTTTTTGATGACGCGATAAGTTAATTGAAATCCAATTCTCAAAATGGCGTAAAATTTCACGATACTTCGTGTGAATCCGCGCGTATAACACCGTTGAAAACATGGCGATAATTGTAATCACGCTTGAACGAATCTCTTCGTGAACGGTTATAAAAGGATCGACGAATTCTAAAGCGTTAGAAGCAAAAAGTTTTCAAAGTAGCTGCTTTCCCGACGAAGTGGTTGCTTACTCGCAGCATACGCTCGTTTCAATTAGTACGTTCGCATAGTTACGAACGAATCACTACCTAACACATTCGTGTGGATTGGCATTGCACTGTGGTACTACGTTCTGTATGTTAGTGCAAAGAAGCAATCAACACGTCGTTCGTGTGGCTGGTTTCATAGCTTCAGGCTACGAATCATGTATTCCTTCATCTCGCTTTAAACTTGGTTTATGGTCGCATTGAACACGAATTAAAAATACAGCTATTTTAGGACCATTAATAAATATCCATGTATTCGCAGGTTATTCGTCGAATAATTTAAAATCGATTGGTACGAGTGTTTCTTATAAAAGATTTATCGAAGGTACGTAGATACGTAACTTGAAATAGCGCATCATATACGTAACCTTGTCATTTTCCATCCTTATCACATTTTGCTTTATCCAAGCAATCTTAGAACTTGTCAAAAGCATATTGTATTATATAACCATGTACGAAGATAAAAAGGAATGGGCAAAGGAATGTGGTAGAGACCGACTTCGATCGTACGTACGCGTTCCTGCAACTACATCAGACGAGGAGAGAAGCCAAAGAGATGGATGGGATAGACGAAGAAAGAAAGAACGAAAAGGACAGACGCTACTGAGATAGAGGAGGAAGAATGTGAGTGAGAAAGAGGAAGAGGAAGAGAAAGAGAGAGAAAGACAGAAAAGGAGAAAGGTAAAGGGTGAGAGGGATTCGTAGTCAACGCCGTGATATATTGGTAGGTATAAACGCCGCGGTATTAAGCTAGATAACAAATTATCGTGCAGCCACATCGGGGTGCATTGCACACGCTCTCAAACCAACGATTCTATGTACATTCTATATGCAACGCGCGCGTACGAAATGCATTTCTCTCTCTCTCTCTCTCTCTCTCTCTCTCTCTCTCTCTCTCTCTCTCGTTCTCTCTTTCTCTCTCTCTCATTCTCTCTCTGTCTTTACGTCGACTGTATCTAGCTGAAGAAACGCAAGGAACTGTTTTCGAAAATGACGCTGACTCGAAGAATACATTCCTAAGGAGATCGCGAAGACGTGCCTGTTGGTTATTTAAAGAACGTAAGATTAAGAGAACGGTTTGTGGCTTTTGATATATTACTAACTTGAAAGTAATAAAGAGAGAGAAAGCTAGATATTAGTATTTCTTCGTAAACGAATAAGCAAACAATTACAATGAATTGTCAATTGAAAATGATACGATGTAGATTAACATTACTAGTTTCGACGATACGTTTGCGTGTGTATTTGGCATCATTGTCGACTGATACAGTGATGGTATTAGTAATATCAAGAGAATGCAGCGTTAGCTATTGAAAGCCTCCGAGCTATCGAATAATGTATACGTCGAACGAACGAGATATCTACTATGTGTATAGTAAAGCCCGAAGGCCCATAGAACTGGAATAAAATATTTTATTTCGTTTCTTACATCAAGTTGTACTATCTACACAAAAATAAACGCGATAAATGAACGATCACAATTCCGTAAGGATATTAAAAAATTAATGTTCTACATTCAATATAATACTGTTCAATAATCTCAAATGTTATACGCTGTATCTATGTTCAAAATACCTATGACATATGGATAGGTGTTAATGACAGGTTGCTTGTCGATGATATGTACGTATCGATCCATTAATCGATCGATAAGAGCTCCTCTCGATCGTGGAAATTTTTTTCCGAGAAAGTACTTGAATCGACTATTCCAATGAGCGATTTTTCAGTGGAGATATTCGGATCTAATGAATACATAGAATGTAGATACACGTATGATACGTTGATATGCATATTGGTAACGAATATTGGACATACGAGAGCCGTACGAGAGATGTCCACTCGTCAGTGACAAATTCTTATCTACGAAACGAATCGTGACATTATCTTCGTCGATGGAATTAATTATTCGAAAACGTTGGATAGTCAATTATTCACTATTGTAATTAATATGGTTTATGGACGTTTCTAGAATACGAGATCAAACATTGCCGTTTACATATGTACCATACAATACCATGGAGGTGTAAAGTTACCAATAGTATCTGAATACTATTAATGCCAATATAGGTAATATTTCCTTTATGCGAGATAATTTAAATGACGCAATAGAGAATAAGAAAGGAACCATTAAAGTTTTCTTATCTCGCTAATGAACAAATCGAAATAATAATAAATAAAATTTCCTCGTAAGGATTTCAAAGAAAATCATTAAACAAAACTTTTTCAAGACTTAAATCATCGATCGTTCACTTGATTTCATTTTCCGTTCTTCCTACATATCTTGCTATAAAAAAAAAAAAAAAAATGATCACTTCATTGATTCACTTCAGTGTCTTTTAAAATTTCGTTACGCATATGCGAACAACTCGGTAGTACGTGCCAAAATGGTAAAAGCGAATTCCTCGTCAAAAAGTATCGCGATATCGAGCGGCAAGTCAAGTTAACGCGATTTGACTGTTATCACTCGACCATAATACTGGAATAAAACTTTTCAACGATTCAACTGCTCGATGAACTCGATTGATCTCGCGCGTTGATTGAATTTGATACTTTTTTTCACTTATTTTTCACAAAAAGCGGAAGCCGACGGTTCGTGCTATGACGCGTATCCTCAACTTCGTTTCGATATTTTGTCGGTTTTTTCTATACCCATCCTTTTACCGCTTGTTTTTAGAACTTTTATACTATCCATATGTTTTCTAAGCACGAAAGCAGTTTATTAAATGTAAAAATGAAAGAGATATCGGTACGAGAAAAATAATACAATTATAAACGAGTTTCATAATTGTTTTTATAAAATCTCTTTAATATCTGTTCGAAAACAATCAAAGTAGATCCGAAATATGATAAAAGTCAACGAGTGTTATTCGTTGGATATAGGATTAAAATCGATAATATCTGCACACTAGTCATGTGGTATGGGTAAAGATGAAAGTACTTCGTTGATGATAGACCCGAGTACGCGCGAACCTATCTCGTTCGGCACAGACCGAACATTTACTAGTTACGTGACACTACTGACTGGTGTGACAAGCAAATACCAATACATCCATGGCCATGGAACATAGCTCCTAGTGATTCAATGATCCATTAATTACATTCATTTTAGTAGTCACGAATGTCTATTTGAAATTCTATAAGAAATACGATTACGTCGCAAAAAGTTCTCGCTCTCGTCGAAATATTACATTTCTACATTTTCAAACTTACGCAACTAGCATTTCTCATATTGAATAATTTATAACGTATTTAGTTATAGCTCATCGAGGTGTTCGATATAATCTTTCGAATATTTATATATGTATTATTTTAACGATACTTATTAAAGTTAAACAATGTGATAAAATTTTGTCATCGAAATATTCAACAATATATGAATTAGTCACAAACGAACGTCGTGTAAACACCATCATGGACAATCCTGATCCGAATGACAACAAAAATCAGCTGGAATATGAAAACAGAATGATAAAGCAAAATAAACGGATTATCTCTAAATAATTCCTGCATTGTTTCCTCTCTGATTTTTCCATTTATATTGGTATGTAATATATATGATCACTTAATATATGTAAAATAATACCATTACAATATATTTGTAAAATAAATAATAACGGAATTCGTTTTTCCGTGGAATAGTTGAAAACAATTGGAAATCAAACAGATTGTACACCTATATACGTGGGAAATGAATTTGACTAAAAAATGTATTACCTGTTTGGCACAATTCAAAAGAACAGCCCATTTATTTGTCACCGTAATCAATAACGAAACGAATAAAATGTATTTTTGTTGTTTGTTGCCGTATAATCGCTGTAGAAATTGTGTTATTATATTAGGAAATATCGTCAAGTTGACGTAAACTCGATTTGTTCATTACTACAGATCACGAAGCCGCTTTTCTTACGCGAATTACTTTGCACGAAGTTTACAAACATTATTTAAAGTTTTCCAACAAAGCTCCTCTTTTCTTTTCCTTCTTCTTAGAGCGATATCGCTAACTCTTTCTTTTGTACACTCTTTCATCTTCCTTGCCCTCTATGTCATTTCTTGATTCAGGATTAATTCAATTTCACGCTGTCATTCGTGTTTATTTTGCATAGCATTGATCTCGCGACAAGTTCTATGCGTACTTTTGTAAAGGGAATAAAAAAGTTCGCTGCCATCATTCCTTTCCCATAAATTTCTTTCGTATGACTTTAAAAGAAAAAAAAAAAAAAAAAGAACTTTTCTAAACTTCCGTTTCCTTTCGTTGCACGATTAAGAGTAAAGCGACCATTTGATTGCACCAAAAGTATTTTCGGATATTAACGAGATCAAATTTCTCTATTTATTTCGTCTTCGATCTCCGATTCAAAAGCAGTAACGAGGTAAAATCGCAAAATGTATTTTCTTCTCTCTCCTTTTGAAGATTTTGAAAAATTCTCTTAAAGTAATTGAAATAGAAAATAAGATCGAATAATAATAAATAGATTATAGAAACGTGGATGAAATTTTATATACGGAGGGAAAAAACGCGAAGGGAATTATGTTCGAGAAGGAACAGTAGCTTTGATCCTAACCGGTCAAAGGGCAACGTCTCCGAAGAGAGGCCGACGTTAGCTGCCGCCCTTTGGGCTATTGTGAGTACCATTGTTGCACAAACTGTATTACAGGCGGAAGTGGCGACGTCCTACCTTCCGTTGCTCGTAATTCAGTGTCACAACGCGTCCTGTTAACCAGCCTCTCTTGTTACCCTCGGCCTCTCCTCTCCTAGAGAAACGATCGTCTTGCATAACTCGCGGCACCATCGAGACACTATTGGTTTCTTATGATGGCTACCTTTAAATATACGATTATGCGAGATATTCATATATTTAAAGAGTTCACAATATACTTATGAGTGCCACGGAAAAAAAAAAAATATATATATATATATTTTTTTTTTATTTCGAAGCAAAGAAAGCGCTTTAATTTTCCGGCGCCAGCGCTCTTAGAGTGTGCTCATTGTTGATATTATAGAGGCATCGACGATCGACAGATCTCTCTCGAATTCATTCGCCTCTCTGTCCCAGTTTCGCTGTGATTACTTTGCTCCTTTCTTCCCTTCAAATTCTCTCATCGTTTCTCATGCGAACGTTTCCTATCATCGACATCGGCAGTCATCGCCCAGAACTCCAAGAAGGAACTTCGGAGAGAAACCGAAGCTCCGACAACAATGGATGCCCAGAGGGCTAAAGCTCTATTAATAATTCCGGTCCGACGTCGTTACGCTTTAAACGAACGAGTCGACGTTGTCCGTCATTGGGGACCATGCAAAGGGATGCCCATGCAATGTCTTACGCCTTCTAGAAGCGGAGACGTCGGAAGTGGGATAGCTAAGCGATTCGTTCTGTTCTCTAGGGAGTAACCTCTCAATTAGCCTGCTTTCCAGCGAACTATGACTCCCTTGCGATGAAGACGAGCGACCACTACGATACATATCTACAATATTTTCTCTTTTCTTTCATTGCTCTTTATATTTTTTACGAATCGATAAATAATTTACCAACGACTTTATCCTCTTTTATTTTTTTACCACCAAACTCTTAATATTTTTTTTATTTACTACGTTATAAAGTTTTGCTGATCGGTCCGAAGATTTTTCTTTCATATTAACCTTTATGTACTTAGTGGTTTTTCCTTTTTTTTCTTCTTACGTTCACTATTAAATATTAAAAGTAACCTTCAACGAATCGAAACCCATGAGATACGATATGCTTGTACGTTTGCTTTGAAAAGTCCTAACTCGAGGAAAGGTAGAATCAAACTTATCGTGATTACTTTTTAAACTCATAAAATTTATAACATTCGCTTTACGAATTCTATCATACTAGCGTTGCAGCGATGTTGCTTTTTCCATTCTATTTTTTCTTCGCGTTCAATCCTATCAACTTTTGCACTCCCGTTTCCTTTCATTCTCCAGAAACTGTCCGAAGTTCTTAGTTCCATCGGCTCCGTTGCCACGTAGTTTCTTATTAGATGCATTATGGATTCATTTTCTTAGCCGCAAAATATATATCTACTTTCTCTTTAACTCTAGCTCTTCCGATATCGTCTATTTTCCTTGTCTTTCCTTCGTAATTAAACGTTGAACCAAATTCGCGTTAATCGACTTATCAATTTCAAAAAGTTCAATCATTAGAGAACACAATCGAAATTTTATTATCATATCGATCGCTTAATAGTATGTTCCTTTTTTATGACAATGCCTATGTATCAGAGTCGATTTGATTTATTATTTCCTTCTCGATCACCAATCGGATAGAATTTTATAGTTTGACTTTCCGACCCTACCTAGTCATCAAGGATATCTGCCGGCCATCGTAAGATGGACCATCGAATCCTAAATAGCCCCGTGGTCTCGTCCGAAGCTTGATCGCAACAGTCATTCTATCTTTATTATTTTTCATCCCACGACTTTTTCGATCTCGTCCTAAACGAGTATAGAAGAAACTTCAGTTAATCCACTTTTTCGTCGAATTTTACGAGGCTAACCCTCTTTATCTTCTTTTTTATCTTTTCCTGCTACTCTCGAAACAGTTTCCATGGGCGTACTCGTAAACGTCTTAATTAATTTCCCGTAGTTCGACTTTAGAAGTTGTAAAGGTTGAAAGGCCGCCACATGTTCCTTTTTTTTTTTTTTTTTTAATTTTGATATATTCTCTTCTAACCTCTTTTCTCTCCATCCTTTAAAGTATTTCATTGACAATATAGACTTTCATTATGGACTATTGACTTCCAGTGTGAAGTTTATCAACATAAATAAAACATGTTTTACTTTATGAACTTCCGAGGTAATCTGTTTTACATAGATGATGTATCGATTAAGAATAAAGAAAACAATTGCACCTTCAAAGAACAAAACTCGAATGCACTTTTGAACAATTCTGAAATAGAAATTTAATAGACAAGCTGAAACATGTGTTTATATGTATTGATAAAAAAAAGACATTTATAAAGAGATATCTCATTCATTATATTTAACGAATGATTTATGACGACAAAAGTATGACCCTTCGATGTTAATTTCTAATATTTCTTCTATGTATTTTCTTTAGATTTTTTAATAGAAATATAGTATCTTTAAAGAAACAAAATGTAACATGTAATGATACCATCGGTATTTTTATTCGTACTGCCGAGACATTACTGATTTTCATCGGCAAGCTACCAAATTGTTTTTCATTACACACAAATCTGGTTTCTCATTTCAATGCAAAAAATAAAAACGAATGGGAGAACGTTGAGGACTCGAATCGTAAAAAGTAGAAACCATGCTTTGTAAAGGGAAAAATTCTTATCGCGAAATAATTCAAAGACGAAAAAGCCTTCGGCAATGCGACTACTCCCAACCTTTCGACCCTCGTAAAGACGTTGAATTTTATGAAACGTCGTAAGGATTCGCAAGGATATGTAAATACGCAATAAAGCGTCCGATTTGGTATTTTTGGACCTTCTCTCCCTTTTCACTTTCTCTACCAGTAAAGTTCCAAACGTGGATGACGCTATGGTTGGTTTCACTAAATCTACCACAAATTCAAAGACAAAGACTGTCTCAGTGTAGACTTTATGAACTGCCTGGCGTTTCCTGCCATCTTGCTCTTTCTCTCTCTCTCTTTCCCTTTTACTGCCGCCTCATCATTTCTAAAACGGTCCACGTGTTGTATTTAAAAATGGTTCACGCTCGTTCTTCGGCTTCGTGGAATAACAGCACCAAACCAGAATCTAAAAGAAAGAAATTGCAACTTTATTGTTCGCCGTGAGAAAGCTTTTCTTTTTAAAGACAAATGACACGTTTATGTACTTTATCGGAGAAAGCAATAGATGATAACGGGCAATACATCAAATTTTACGAAATAATGTAACAACCGATGCGCATCGTATATATATTTTTTTCAACGTAACGAGAAGAAAAGATTTAAAGAGAGAAAATCGTTAATTGTAATCGTAACGTATAATAAAACTAAAATTTTTATTTAATGTTTATTTAATAGAACGAATGTGAATTTTGATTGAATAAAAGAAGGGAGGAAAAAAGGATCGAACATCTAAAAGAATAATCGAAATTTAAGGGACAAAGGCTAATACAATGAGATCACTTGTGTTCTCACGTTGGCAGCATTGTCGGTGTTTCCTATTCCACATTGAGACGTCGAGAAAATTAAGGATCTGATTAACGTGGCTTCTAATTCGTGCTATTGCGAGGTGGTACCATGTCACTTAACACGGCAGCGGCGAAGGGAAGGGAAGAAGAGGTAGAAGGTAGGGGCATGAAAGGGGTGTGGTACAATGGCGGCAGACAATAGCCAGGCTGATACGCTGGGTGCAAGCAAACGGTTTGCCAAGTTGAAGAGACTTGCACCGTAGAAACGCTCGAGGGTGGCAGGGGCTGCTCGGGACACTTAACTACCCCTAAATAACGGACCTACTATCCCTGCACCTCTCTCCTTCCCTCATCTCAATTCACTCTCTCTCTCTCCCTCTCTCTATCTCTCTCTCTTCCTCTGTCTTTCGAACCGTGCTATTCGCGAGTCCATCCGAGCGTACCGGCTGTGACCGTAATAGTGCGCATCTACTGGTCTCTTGCTTCGAGTTAATTCACACCAGGTACGATTACGGCAACGTATTTTAATCGTCGGATCGACTGCTTGATTAAAATGAAACTGTTTCGTTCGTCTCGTCATCGTGAAAAGACTTTCTCTTCTAGTCTCGCAGAACGAACAATATATAATAGTGAAGGGAAGAAAAGAGAAAGAGAACAAAAAAAATAGAATTTTGATTGCTTCGTTCGATACTAAAAAAGCTGTATCATTGAATTCGCCAAAAGTGAAATTTCGATCGACAGTACTTATTTAAAGTATCCCAATAATAAATTTAAATGGGAATTTATGAATACTAAAGACGTTTCTAATAAAATAATTTGTCCTTTATTTGAATTTGAATTTTTCCTTACTTTTTATTATTTATTATACACTTAATACAAATCTGATATATAATATGAAATAGTTAAAGAAATTTTATTTGGTATCGTATTTACGTCAGAACGAAAAAGGAATAAATTCTTTTTATAAAATAAATTTTTATTTCGCATTTAATACGTGTCATAGATAAAATCTTAAGCGATACTTTAAATATATATCTATCATTTTCCTTTTAGTTTACACTTTTATTCCCAATAGTACAATATCAGTCATCAACATATATCAATCGTCTACGTTATCGTACATTTATTTTGTATTCTTTTCCCTCGTACCAATGGTACACGTACATAGATTCCCCTAATAGCGTTACGTAGTACAGTTTAATGGTAGCGGAACTATAAATTATATCCGTCGTATATCCTCGCCCAATGTAATTTCTCCCGTAAGTCCTCCTTTCCTATAGCTTCGACGATAATCGGAACTACACGATAACGCACGCTAACGTAGTTATCGAATTGACTTCTGCAAGTACCAACGCTAGCTTAATTGCGTTGGCACTTGGGATGATCTAACGTAACATCCATATTCATACGTAACTGATTCAAGCATAATCACGATATCGATTACATGCTTACGATCAATCTGCACCTTTGTGGATACAAGATTTATGAAATGAGAGATATACTAAGTTCACTCGTTCATATATATAGATATCATATGTGTATCGTACATCGATAACGTAAACGTGGAAGCCTCGTGTTGTGTCACTTTCCGTAACCCACCTTAGAAAGAACTTTCGAATCGGTTTAGTGTATACTCTGTGACTCTTGGGAAAAATCCGTATCGGATTTAACAAACTTTGACATTTATTCTTCTTTTTCTTTTTTTTTCTCATTCGTTTAAACCATTTACTTTTCTATTTCTTTATTTTATTTCATTTTTGTCAAAACTTTTATTCAATTTTTAAAACACGAAAGTTGAAGGAAAACAAGCCGTATACTTTTTGTTTACATTCTTGTATCATTTCATTTCTATCGTTAACCTTTTCCATTGAAGCAATGCTTTCAAGTACTTAATGGATGTCGTTCGATAATAAAGAAAATTAATACTAGGGAAGTCTATCCTTCTCTCTCGTTGGATTTACAATTACTACGATGTTCTAATCGAGTATTTCGTACACATGATATATGAATTATGGTTACACGCTTGTCGTGCATTTAATGCGATAAGACCGAGCGTTTCCATTGCATTCGTCATCCGTCGTGTTCGATATCGATATCCGAATACAATTTCGAGAACTATCATTATCGATCTTCGTTTTGCGTATAGCTCCGTAAACATTAGCGAAAGTTATTTCCAAAATTAAGAGTATCGTTAAACCAAAATGTCTTTCTCTTATAAACGTTACAAATTCTTTTTTATTTTTAATTTTCAATCAATTTACTTTGGAAATGTGCAATTATTAAAAGTATATTTGATTATCGATATAGACGAACTTTAATTAAAATTTCGTTAGAAAGTACGTTCATTTAAAATCAAAGACAATATATTCCTATGACTTATGCAATGAGAAACCTTCGCTTGTTCATCGTTAATTACAATGCACCGTACGCGTAGAGCTCGTATCGTGAATGCTTTCAGGAACGTTATAAATATACGAGAGCTCAACAAACAACTAGACTGTAGATCATTTTCGATTATCGATTTTCGTTACAGCATTCTTGCGAAATTATGCAGGTAATTGGTTCCATTTTGCGATAAAGTTTGGGGATACATCGCGTAAATTGTATTCATAGTTACGAACGTCGATATGACATATTTATAGTGACAGTCGTGAAACTTTGTTCTAGCTTCCTCTCTTTAAGCTAATTACTTTCGAAATAAATTTTTAACTTTTTCGTGAATCCTCTAAAAAATGAATATTGTACGTGTTGTCAACTGCAAAACACAAGTTGAAATATACAAAGCTAAGCTAATTCCCAAAAGGGAAATGGCTTTCATAAGCATATTTTTATTCGTAAAAAGCTTACCTTGTCGTTATAGTTCAAGTGGTTTTCGTCATACTAAATATAACGGCAATATGATTAAATTCAACAGAATATTCCTACGTCGGTCAGAAAGTACAAAATGATCTTGCCTTTTTTGCCACTATCAGATATATCAAGCCAAGTGACGAAAATCTCCATGCATCGTTATGTAATAATTGTAATATATCGTAAAATATATGTGTGTGTGTGTGTGTGTGATGAGATATGATATGATATATGTGTGCGGGCGAATAAGTGAAGTAATTGAAATTATTTGATTTAAAAGAAATGCTGCATTAGAGTGTAAGCGTAGACTGAGAATAAAGATTACATATAGATGCAAAGAGTCTTTTGGTTAACATCGAAGTGTTTTATGTATTGTGTAAACATGTGTGAATACACTCTACATCCTATATAAGGAATGATGTAATGCATCACGTATATTTTTGCCTCACCGGTAAAACCATAAAATTTAATATTTGAAGGCTTGAAAATGAAAAATAATATCACGAACTCGTGATATATCCGCTTCCATCAATCGTTTTTCGTCAATGGCTAATACATTATATTTTGTTCCCCAAGAATTTATTTCATTCATCGTAAATTCACTCATATCATGTTTGTCGTACTTCGACGTCGGTGCTGTTCGTTCGTGGCATTGCACCGTCGATAATTTGCAATTTTCATACGTTGGATCTTTGTCCAACGTTTTGAGCAGCTGACTATACTCTCGTACGTTCGCCTCTCGTTGGCCGCTGATTTCGATCGATAATGAATTCATTAAATGTGTTTCGGATGCAACACGAGGCTCGTTCACCATTAGCGCGCTGGACATTTCACCCAACGCCTCGGGTCTTTGAGGGTTAATTGCGGACATGTTGCGGAATTCCATTAATCGAAACGGCTTTCAAGGCTCCTCTGGTATTTAAACTACACGTTCGCATGCTATTCGTGGCTAATATATGGCCCTATCGCGGCTTCCCTCTTGGCCAACCTATCTGTTGAATATAAATAAGTAAACTCATTGTTGTATACATATTTGCCCTAAATTGGCTGAATTTGTAAATCTTCGCGTTTGACGATCATCTTGGGGATAATCGTTGATTGTATCTCAAAAGTTAATATCTAAGAATGAAAGGAAGAAACAATGGATTATAACATTTTTCGCTTTGCAATATATGTTGGTCTATTACTTGGACATTTTTACCTACATTGTCGTTTTCTCGTTGGCCAAGGGAAAAGAGAATCGGGCTGTGTAACAAATCGATTTCGATCAGGTGGACACTGGCTCATTCTTTTAAATCGATCGACAAGAAAAAGTCCGAAGTACTCGGATGGACAACATTGCTCGGATGTCCGTATCTTTGCTGCTTGTTTCGTCCATCCACCAAAGAAGGAAAACGAAGGCAGTCGACCAAATCGAATGGAAACTCGTTTCTCGGGAATAGCCTACCGGAATTTACGAAGGAATTGGCCTTCTCGTACTATCTGACCCTCGAGGTTTCCGCTTGCCTCTTGACCATACCGAGCTGTACTTCTTTTTCCTCCTCCACAACCTCTACTTTCTCTACTACAGGCGTCTCTTTCGCGATCTACGTCGCACTGCGCCCGGTCCAACGCTGCATGGTTTTACGGTAACATCCTTGCGTTTCAAACGGTTTCATGGTAATCCTCCTTCTCTTCCTCTTCTTCCTCTCTTCTTTCGATTCTCTTGTGGAAATGAAATTTCATAAGCTGCTCCTCTTAATCCTATCGTAACCCAAGCGGTTTGCGTTTTACATATCCGCCGTGGCGATCCTCATTGAATTGCAGACGCATCGGAATGCCTGGATTTCTGAAATCGAAGGACGCACAGCAAGCGTCCGCAGGAAATCCGGGTTACTCTTGTATAAGCTTCGCAGACTACCGAATTCAGGAAATTGACTCCCGAGCTTACGCTTCCTCCTTCTATCTATTCCTCCTTTCATCCTTTCTCTCTCCCTTCCTTCCTTTTTCTTCCTCGCTATATATGTCCTTACGTACGATTGCCTCGACTAACGTTATACATATATTGTTAAGACTTTTATGGCTCGCTTAGGTTTAAAATATGTCCATATTTTCGACTTCTACCTAAACATCTACCATAACTTATTTATACATTCTATCGTTATATCCCGTAAACGAAATATTTGTTTTCACAGTTCCATTGGTCAACATCAGTGTTGTGGAAGGAAAACCAGCGGAATTACCATGCGATATTACTCCTCCGGGAGAGGACACCTTACACATGGTTTTCTGGTTTAAAGACGAAGCTGGTGTGCCACTCTATACGTAAGTATTCCAATTATGCTATTGTATATATCTATAAAATAAAACAAATTAAATTCGAACGATTTTAAAGGAAAATATCTTTTTTCTATCGAGGATAGAAAGTTATCAAATGAATCGGATGTTCCGTCCAAATTTAATAAAATCAAATACTCTTCTATTTCGTTTGTAATCCTTAATTATTTTATAATATATCGTCAATTGATTTCTACATCCGTTCTATTTATTTCCGCACGAAGAAATCTGCATATAATAGGGTTAGTCGACAAGCCAAAGTGAAAATTTTACCGAAGGTCGACAATTTCCGACAAACTCATTCGTGAAGCTTTTCTGCTCTCATGGTGACTGCGAAAAATGTCGAGTGCTTCAGGAATCTACGGTTCTCCGACTAATATGCAATAAACTACCCTCTTCTCCTGTGCCTTGCCCAAGATTTTCTAAAGCATGTTACATCACTAGTGCATCATGATAGGAGAGTATATGGTGCCATCGTGCCGTTATTAAACGTACGTCACCGTACATCCCTACATTGCTTTTAATGCTTTCGACTGAAATTCCTTCTTGCATTCCAAAGGACATTACGCTTTTACGTTTATAAAATAATTCTTTTTTTTTATCGTTCTCTGTCTCTTGTTCTTCTAAATTCAATTCAAATTTTGATATTCTTATTATCTATATCATCCGATCAAGCATTTAGAATCTATTAATTACGTCAATAAATATCTATTATGAAATGTAACAAATATTTTATGCTTCGGCAAGTAATCGTTTATGAATTAATTATTTCAAAATTATATCCATACATTCCATCATCATTTTATGATAATAAAAAAAATTAAATGCATACTCGTTGTACTTTACTCGCTCTTTTTAAATTTTTGCTCAAAAAAATATGTGACGATTGTATGATTAAGGAATAATCTTCGATGTTTTTTATGATCTCTCAATGTAGATGAAAAATTTATTTAAGATAATTTCAACGAAGAAAGGATAATCTTTTAGTTCATTTCGACGTTCAAACGTATATATGCAAGTAAATGCATTTTCTTTCCCTCTCACGATTATAATTCTTTTCATTTTTTTTCTGCTTAAAAAACCACTGTGAATTTTCTTTTATACTTGGTATTAAATGAACCAATGGAAAAAACAAAAAAGAAACTACATCAAAGAAATCCTGCGACCATTGCGTTAAATAGTCATCCATGCTACTTACCAATAAATATATCGATTTCTGTGAAAGTATTTTATGTGTACTCGAAGTCGTCGAAGCAAATGGAGCCAATAGACCAATCGAGTTGCTTTTTAATTACATTCTCTTTTATATTAATATATTTTTGTTTGACATTAATAGGAATATTCTATGCTTTTTTCCACATTTCCCCTCTAAAAATATCGTGAGTTAATTTTGAACATTTTTACAATATTTAAAAGATATTTTATCTAAATTATAAATGTGCATATTTATAATATGTATTGAAATCATTTTCATTTTCTACGAAAAAAGGATATAAAGGATATAAAAAATTTAATTTTATCATGTAGTTTATAAATCATCAGATTTTAATTTTTCGAGCATCAACGAGAGAAAAATGGTAGCGCTATAATTGGACGTAACGATTTTTTAAATGAAAGCACATAGCCCGAAATATTTTTATCGTTGATGCGTTGCAAAAAATTGTCCAAATTTATTGCTTGTATAATTTTCCGTTTTTAATAATTTATAAAATCGGAAGTTGTGATAGAAATGGACCGTTGAATAAAAATAGAAAAGAAAAAACGTATATTTTGTTTGGAATAAAGAATAAGTTCCGATATTGTTCATCACTCTTTTTCCATACTTCTTGACAAAAATTTCAATGTTACAACAGCAAAAATTGTTGCTACGAAATGATCATTAATTAAAGTATGAAAATCAAAATTTTATTAAACCAATATTGCAATTTCTACAAAAGACAAAAAATAACAGAAAATCAAATGCTAAAGAATCTTAGAGAGAGAGAGAGAGAGAGAGAGAGAGAGAGAGAGAGAGATTTGAGTGTTAAAGAAGAAATAAAAAGAAAATAAGAAAAAGAGCTTGATAATTAAGAATGAAAATCGCAATAGCGAACAATCAGTCAACATGGCATGTAATTACAGTGTGTCAATAAATTTCAATCGGTGATAAGCGAAGGAGAATACGGGGGAGACGAGTTTGATGTTTCCGAGATTCTTGCAGGTAGCTTCATTGGCGGATAATTGATAGCCATCCCGATATTCTCCGTTGTTTCCTTCTCGTCCTTTATAGGCGGCGTCAGCATCGGTGTCATTGTAGACGTCAGAATTGCAACGTCAGAGAATCAAACAAAGTATTGACCGCTTTTTCGCTCTTTCGCTCATTTGGTAATCGTTTCTCTCAAAAGAAGCAATTAATTAACACTCCGACTAATTATTTCGCTCGCCTGTCTATTTTAATTAAATGTGAGCAACCATGTTTACATATTTTTCATTTCTTTGAGATCTAAATCATTCTTTTATCGTTAATCAATGCAATCTTTCCAATATTTGTATCATAATGTTAGATCCCAAAAAAAAAAGAATTACAAATGCGTTATATCATTGTTATTAAATGATATATATATATATACATCGATTGTTTAACCCATAAATGCATAAGTTTTTACAACGATTCATAAAATTTAATGCACGATGCATTTTTATCATCTATATAAATTCCCACCTCCTGATCTCAATTATTAATGATTTATTTCTCTAAGAGGAAAATAAAGGATTAATTCTAGAGCCAAATGACCAAGTTGGACACAGCTGTTTCTCGTAATCCATCCATCTATTACTTTCTATGACGCCTTGAACAAAAACATCTGCTCGAGAATTATGGATAATTATGGAATAAATTTCCTACGATTCGATAATACGTCAGGATTGAACGTTCTCCCATGGTTAGGACGTCTCTACAGCATGTAGATAAAAACGAAAATTCTCCGTTCAATGGACGCGAAGATAATGGCGGTTGGAAATAGAGAGAGAGGGAAAAAGAGAGAGAGAGAGAGAGAGAGAGAGAGAGAGAGAGAGAAAGAGAAAGAGAGAGAAGGAAAAGTCCTGTGTTGTAAGTCCCATTGGGAAAGATAAATAACTCAGCTATGCTACGGGAATATAAAAAAGAAAAAACATCGGGTGTCCTACTGTTGAAAAATAAAAGGAAAATATAAGGACAAGAAAAAGAAGAGGAGGAGGAGAAAGAAAGAAAGAAAGAAAAAAAATAGAACAAAGAAACAAAAAACGAGGACTAAAAAGCGAATTTCATTCTTCGAAGAATTTCCCGTTGACAAGATGCGTTCCGAATTCAACCATAGCAAATTCACCGCAAACCGACATGAAACCGCAACTTCATAGCACGTTAGAAAGAACACCGCAACCGCTGAAGCAATACGAAGCCCTTGCTACTTTCAATGCGATATGACTTTTTAACATTTCACCAAATAATTTGCCGTTATGTCCGAACTCCGGAAAACGCGGGACGATCGTCAAAGTGTATTGCGTTTAGTTCTCTGCGATTTACAGTCTTAGCGTGTATCGAATCAATTTAATATCGAGAGAGATGGTGGGTGAGACAGCCAGTAAAACGTTGCACGTTCATAGAATCTACCGATGAAATACGTTTTAATCTGGAACAGCTGCATATTGTTGCCAAAATAGAAATGTTCTCTCGTTTTAACGATATCAACTGCTGCCGTGTTTCGAGATGCAACTAACTATAAATCGTTCTCGTTACGATCTCAGTACACGTTTCTATATACGTATATATATATATACATATGTGTGCTCGCGGCACGAAGCGAGCATTCCACGAAGTCTCTATCGATTCGATAGCATCAATGAAACGGAAAGAGAGAAGAAAGAAAAAAGTGAAATGGAAAATATAAAACGATACTTTGGGAATTTCAAGTTAACTATAGTTTTAAATAAAACTTCTCTTACGTTCTGGCAAAGGATCTTGCATAGGAATTACTTCATGAATAGAAGAACGCATGGCGTTTGTATTTCACGCGTGTAACTTTAGAATACATATACGCAAATGAGGAAAATGATCAATATATATATATATATATATATATATATATAAAGAAAAAAAACAGAAAAATGAAAAATCATAAGAAGAAAAATTCATTCGTATCGTGATTGCTCTAATGCAAAGAATACTTTTGCAATCGATTTCGATCAAATATTTCGTATTGGCTTCAACATAATTGGAAGTATGATTGAGCATCGTGTTTCATAGATCGGCCAAGCACTTAACCCTTTGTTTATCGGTTTCATCTCATTAAGGAAGTATTTCGATTCTCGTCGTGGACATATCAATGTTGCGTGCGTGCGTAGGAGCTCTAATTATAACATACCATGCGAGGAAGGCTCGGTATGCCAACTATGCCTCTATCATAGACCACGAGCGGCAACCTGTAAACCGATACGTTCACCACCATCGTAGCTATCTGCAAACGTTGCGTACTCTCGTCGAAGCTACACTTCTATCTCCTCTACATACACGATTCTATATACGTGTATAGGTTCGCTTTCTACAATGATTATCGAACATTTACGTGGCCGGCAACCTTTGTCGCCTTTAACACATTTGTTCACGATTTAAATGAATGTAATTCACAACTTTTTTTTTTTAATTTCATCATTACTAAAATGATCCGACACCATCGACAAATTAACGAATAAATATTTACATCCTTTACAAGTATCCTGAATCAATCTTTGTTAACTTTACTCCTATTACTGCTGTCAATATTTGTCTCGTTGAAATAGATTTTGGTTGTATTCCCATGGAACGCTATCTTTTTTTTTTTTTCCTTTTTTTTTTATTAATCTCTTATCTTTATTATCGTAATAATATATTTGCATTATATAACACAATATTTTTCTACTTGATGTAATTCGATCTATTCAGATATGTCAGTTTCAATGCATCTTCTTTTATATTACTTATATAATTTCATATAAAGAAGCTATTTTTATTCATGACAAAAATACATTCTATATATTTAAAGAATAATTTATCGAAAAGATTCGACGCTAAAGAATTATATGAAAACATATATAACATTTTACATATTATAAATAAATTCATTTTCCTTTAGAAATATATATATATATATATATATATATACCAACAATAATTATAATGATATAAAGCAGTATATAGGAGCAAGACACCATCAGTTAACAGTCGACAAAATTATATTTACCTGCTGGAGGGTATAGCTTGCCATGTAAAGGATATCGATAACACCTGCCTCGGGCAGGTAAATAAAGCATCTTTGACTTGGACGTAACATGCTCGTGTTGAGCTATGATTAATCCTACTAAACTCATGTTCTAGCATCGTGCCCATTTTTATGTCGAAAAATGTAAAGCTCGTTATTTGTACTGCTAATGGTCCGTTTAAAGTAAATCATAAAACATAACACTAGGATCGCCTGCTATCGCGTAATATTTGATAAATGCCCTCTACGGTCCAGGAATCCTACGGTTCTTTCTAGAAGCAGATATTTCTCTTATTGCATTCACGATAAATCATTCCGACGATTGGACATTACGTCCTTTCGAATTCATATTCTAGAGGAGTTTTCGTATTCCATGTGAGTGATTACAGTCGAGGACGTCGAAAAATGATTACTTTTTCCAAGCAAAAAAATGTTCGATAGATGTACCAACGATAATACGAAACAAAAATAAAAGTTCAAAAAGGTATACTGAAAAAGAAAAAAGAAAAAAAAAGAAAAAAGAGAAGACTTGAAAAATAAATATTGCCACATATACGTTTCCCTTTTTATTAGTATAAGCTAAAATATTGGTTGTTCCAAAAAAATAAAAAAATAAAAATAAAAATAAAAATAAAAATAAAAAAAAAAAAAAATAAGAAACGTATAAAGATGATTGCAAAAAGTCGTCTTGATTCGTAGTAATACCGACCGTATATATGTAGTACGTAAATAGATACGTAATAAGAGTCTTGAAACGTGATAGGTCGGGATCGAGCACGACTAGCGCCGTGTGTTTTCAGTGAAACCAGAAGCAGTGGGTATCTTAGGGATTCGTTCCTGGATTACAGTGGGGTCGAAACTGGCCAGGGGTCGTGCCCCTCGCTCGTGTCCTCGGGGTCACAGGTCACAAGATTCTACGGCTTCTCTCTTTCTTTTTCTTTTTTTTTTTTCTCGCGTATCCAACGACGATTTTATTCTCGATTCACGGTCTCTATCGTTATCCCTTCCCACGTACTGGCATTTGCACTATAAAGCAGAAAGAGAAACTTGTACGAACGAATTCTTTAAAAAGAGAACGAAAACGAACGAACTGAGACGTTGTTTATTCCGGTTGGGTGCTTTAGGAAACCCTAGGAACTTCTCTGCTCTGATACTCCCTATCAAAATACATGAATAACGTATAGATTATCACACGAACGTATTAACGTACAATATGCTATATAGTTATTCAAAAATGGATTCGTTGTAGGATTTGTGTACTCAAAGATTTTATCTGCGGATGGATAATCTGTTTTATAAATGATTTATTACTTTTAGATGGATTCTTATATTCCTTTCTACGTTTTATAGACAAAGATTAGAATCGGAAAAAAAAAACATTACAATAATAATGAAATTGATAATCAATGTTTCATCGGTTAATATTATGAATTCGCAGGAATATTAAATCCAGCATCGTTACGCGAGAACTCTCTTGGCATCGTCGACGTACTGATCATTAATCATTTCCCTTTACTAAAATTAATGTATGCGCATCGTCGTGATCATTAGAATCGTAGATAGCACTCGTTAAGAGAGAGGAGATGAGGAAAAAGAAAAAGAAAGATAAAGAGTAAGAAAAGCCCAAAAGGTATAACGAATAAGTATCCGCGAATGCGTTTCAGGTAGTGAAACGTAGGTATTTCACTCTCTCGTCTTCATTACAATCCTCATAAATCACAGTAACGTAGTTTCGCTCTGTTCCATTTCTATCTTCCTCCGTCCCTCAGAGCTCTTTGCTTAGTATCGACTCTCTCCCTCTCTCTCTCTCTCTCTCTCTCTTTCTCTTTCTGTCCCTTTAGATATCCTTCAACGTTCATAGCCATAGCTCCTTTGCTCTCGCATATACGATACCCTTTGCATTACACGGTAAATAAGCATTAACAACGAAGAGACTTCGCCCTCTCACCATCGCTGGTATGTGCAACCATAATCAAGGAGGAACGATAACGAGGAAAGGAGGTGGAGTAACAACGCGTGCTTGAGCGTGTATAACAGGTGAGGGTGCACCGACATACCTATCCCCCGGGTCAAACAGTGTGTGCGTTTGCGATCGTACAGGCGCGCAAGTGAGAACGTGTTCGGAAAAGGGTAAGAGAGAGAGAGAGAGAGAGAAAGAGAGAGCGAGAGAGAGAGAGAAAGAGAGAGAGAGAAAGTGAGAGGGCAAAGAGAGTGGAGATAGGAGAGAAACGTAGCAAGGGCGCTTATTCATGGATGATAGCGTGCACAAACCGAACGAGGCTACGGCTCCGCGTGCAACCGCCCCTAACCGCCATCGCCAACACTATCATCCGCTCGAATAGATTATAGAATAATACCCGAGATTCGGATCACATAATGCCCATGATACCTTCGACCACCACTCTGCCGAACTTTTCTATGCTTTGGGCACGAAAGCTTTCGAGGTTCCTTCGATCCACCGCCTGACCTCAACTTTTCCCTTTCGACTTTTAACTCGAGTTTGCAATTCTGCGATGGTTACTTTATAAAGGAAACTAAAAAAGAAAAAAAAAAAAAAAAAAAAGAAAGATACTCTTTGCCGCTAACTTCTCTCGAGGATCCTTTCCTACACTTCTTATCGTTTATCATACGGTTAGCTAGTGTTACAAAAAGAATCAGAGAGACAGAGAGAGAGAGAGAGAGAGAGAGAGAGGGAGAGAGAAAGAGGGAGAGAGGAGATAGAAAGAAAAAGAGAAAGAGCGAATAATAACTAAGTTACGTTGACTCGCAAAGCGAATAAAAGAAATGAGAGAGATTTTTATCGATCTAGAGTGCCACAGTTTATTTTTCCATTGCTTCAGAGAGTTTCGAGTATTACTTTAGAGCTTTGTAGTCAAAGTTGTTCGCTATAACTTCATGGCATAGTCAGTCATATAGCTCTGGTTTAAAAGTGCATAGGTAGGTAGAAAGCGGTACTATTGGAGCAACGATATATTCCCAGCTCGATATCGTAATTCGGCCTACAGGCTCGACTACTCAAGCACAAGGTAACCGCCTCGATGCATTTCATGAACGTCCAACTCTATCCGCCACGCGGCTCTTCCATTTCGCAAAAGGACCTTTGTGCGTTGCGTTCGCAATATTTGCTTCGACCACCGTCATCTCGCTTCCTCTCTCCCTCTCTCTTTCTCTCTCTCTCTCTCTTTCTCTTTCTCACTCTCTCTTAACCGACCTCCTTTCGTAGTTGTGTTCCAACTGCCAACGTTGTACTCATCGTTTTACTCTTCGTTGTACATAGCTCACTATCGGATGTTTGCGTCTACTCTGGTCACGCATATATACAAGTACGTTACCGTCAACGAAGTACCACGGAAACTCTGTCTCTTCGGTCCCGTCGTCGTTCGACTCCTTTTCAAACTCTGTAAATAATTATGAGGAGAACGCTCTAATACACATAGTAGACCGAAACAAGTTAAACGAACATCCGACGCGATACATCCACTTCCTACTTTAACTCTTTTCGTGTTAAATAGACACAAGGGATACGTTTGAGTCATTGTAAAATCATAACCGAATACGTTCTCATGCTACTTTATTCTAATAATAATGGCAATTGCTATGAACAGTTTCATGCGGAAACATATTCACGGATTGGAATCTATGGATATATAAAGATTCGTTATTTCAACGTAACTACGGATCATATTATATTTAATATAATCGTCATAACTTTTATGATATTCTTTTATATTTTAAATCTGATTAAATATTTCTCATTTATATTCAATAATTCTTTTTTGTACATAGGAATGTTTAAAAAAAAGTGGACATTTTCTTTCCGCTAATATACATTGAAATTAATTTAATAACGATTCGTTGATTGACAAATTCATGTAAGATTAAGATGCATTAATATAAAATCGTTATGTCGCACTAAACATCTCTTGTTTTTCTCAACATTATTTTTCGATGATTTTATTGCGACGGTACCATCGCGTCAATAGTTGCGGATTGAGTGCGATAACATCAGGTGCTACAGTTACAGTAATAAAAACAGCTGCCGTGTATCGGATCAGATATCGAGTTTCGGCAGATGATGGTACGATAAAATAAAAAAAAAAAAGTTCCAAACGAAAATGTATGAAAATTCTAAAGCGAACTCGATCGAGCGTAAAATTCGGGACACCAGCGGCCGAGCGATCGATTATGTTACTTCAAATTTAAATTTTTCACGCGTACGAGCAGATATGTAAATATTTCACGATGCTACTCTCTGATCGATGATGCAGTATCGGAACCTGGCAGAAGCTTGCTTATAACGGATGGTTACACTTCTCGCGACGATTTTTACCGTATCATGAAATACAGGTCATGATAGTAACGAAATGTTCGACGTCAAACAGTCGGATATCATATAGGATGAATATAGTATACAAGAAGATACGATTATAAATAGATATTAAACCATGTATTTACATTAGTATCCGATAATTTATGGACTTGTACCATCGCGAATATACAATCGTTTAACCATTTATAAAATCCATCCTCTACTATCATTTTTGTAATATCGTTCAGATACGCCCAAAGTAATAATAACCATAACTTTATTGGTCAATATAAATGACAAAATGGCTATGAAAAGATTCCTAAAGAAGGAATAGTATTATTACGTAAGACAAATGGGTGGTTTATTATTCGTAATTCTAGAGATATTTCCACAGTACAGCGAACGTTTTATTATTAGCTAATTTTCTTATACCCCGTACATTTTATATCATTGAAATCACTATACATTAAGCATCGCTATCGACGAAACTAATTCTTTGTAGAAAAATGACAAACGTATTTATAAGCTCGACCAAGCCAACACGAAACTTGTAAGATCTAAAGATCTTTGTCGACAGCTCGAAATGAAAATGAAAGAGATTAAGAACGGCGACCGTAGAATTGCAGGGAATATACCTATGTGATTTATAACGTGCTCGCGGAACAGTGCTTTTCGTGTAGTCGGTCGCACCGTTAAAACCAATCCAAAGTTATGCCGTAGTACCAATGTGGCTCTAAATCCAACCATGAATTCTATGAACATTTCCGTTCGCGACATAATAACGGAGCGAACTGTCGTTTGGCGCGATTAAAAATATTGGATTCAACAAAATAAGTACGAACAGTCAAAACTCGTTGCGGATATTTTTATAAGCATAATACATTTAATCGAAGAATTAAATTATTTTTTTAATTAATTTATCTTTGATCCATTTTATTTTCTAACCTTTCCATCATTAGAAATAACGTTATGATCGTTAAAGTAATCATCTATAAGGAACTATCGCGAAATAGAAAGAGTATAATCTTGTACCGCATTGACTTCCATGTGAATTCATTAAAAGCGTGGTAAACGTCGTATTAAATCTTGTACGATGCTCGAAAAAAGCTCTCGAAAGGTCATACTTTCGGTAGTTGGAGTCACAGCGAGGGTACGACGTAAGACTCTTTATCGTTCGCTGTAACACCTGCGTAACCCTCGTTACACGGAGCACGCTCGTTAGAAGTGGAAGGCGCGAGTCGTTAACTCTACGGTCGCCTATGTATCCGCCTACGTTACACATAAAATTCCAGCTTCAAGTAAGATGTAACATCTAGGATATAAACGTATATCGCCAAGATATATAAATGACGTTTTTCATTATGACCCTACGTTACGCTCGGCATTAGTCACGCGTGTAAAACAGTAAGGCGCAAGTGAAAAATATATCCGCGAGACTTCGCGACCGAGGTTTACTACCACTCGCGTAGTAAGTGTTGCGGTGAGTTGCGAGAATCTCGGACATTCTTTATAACCCTCTCGCGATCCTGCTTTTCTCTTAGAATTTAGCTCTGCTTTTATTTGAAATGTCTTTATTCGAAAATTTTCGTGCCGATTTTAAATCCTTCATAAATTATTTTTGTCTCATGTTATTCTAAGGGATATGATTTCCTCTTTTATAAAAAGAAAAAATAAAAAAATAAAAGAAAATAAAAAAAAGAAGTATTTAAAAATAGTTGAAAATATAAAAATTTTTCTCCCTTTTATATCTATCAAATTTATATGAGAACAAAGCTGATAAAAATTTTCAATCAATATCGTATCATTTAAGTATTATTAAAATGTGTCTTTTTTATTCAACGTCTTAACGATCAATTTCACAGTAGGGGAAAGAAAGTAGGTCGTCGGCTTAAACGGTTAATCTGTTTTCTCCCACTCACCAACTCGTTCTCGTTGCTTTGATAATTATTAAGCATGCAAGTTTCATTGCACGAAGGTATCGTTGAGGCTACCACTGATGGACAGGTGTAAAATTGGACTGCGGTAAATCTTAGGCTCCTGCCGGACCTACCTCCACCGCTGAAACGTGGATTAATTACGCAGGTTGACAGTAGTGCGGTCGTACGCTCTGTGTCCCGGTTGACGCTGCGACACGCGGAGATTGTCCTGATTGTGAATCTCTTACTCGTCCTTCCGCTACGTCAAATCGTATGGAAACGACGTATCGTACGTCACGAACAAACTGGTGTCGCGTTTGTGCAAGAGCATGCGCGTGCGCCTACACCTCCATTCTTGGTTATGCACTTTCATGCAGTGTACTCGGCCTTGTCCATATATGTACGCGAACTCTTCTGTACATTGAACATCAAGAGAAATAATTTATTCGCGCGGCTTACTCCCGTTAATTAGCCATCCTGGTTCTCTATTGTGAATTTTAATATTACGGGCGATCCAGCATTTCAAATCCGCGTCTTTCCAACATTGTGTTACGCTTGTTCAAAGTGATTTACAATTTACATTTGCGCTTGAACATTGCTTTTTCCCCACAAATGTATGTATTACAAGAACAAATATAATCTATATTTTCGGAGTACTTCATACGATATTAAATTAATAATAATACCTACGATAATGATATATCGCAATTGTATAGCGAAGGTGATTATTGAAATTAATGACGAACGATCGATGATTCGTTTGTACGGTGAAAATTCGAATTTTCGATACCATGCGGCAACGAATAATAATTCTACCACGCGCCTGGAGGACGTTTGAAATTTCGATATTAAACCGTTGACAGGTGGAAATACCATTACGAGGGGAAATCGCTTTTCCCTTTACCTCTCATACATACGTCGAAAGTACGTTCCTAAAAAAGCTCGGGAAACGTGGCCTAACATGACAGATAGGAAAAAAGTATTCAAGGGAGGATGTTCCGCCACGCGGCCGATTTCTCCGATGAAGATTCACGTGGGATGCGTTATTCGAAAATAAACAAGAAATATTTTATGCCACTGACAGTGCCGATACATCTGAAAAAGGGCCAAGTCCACCTCTGTAAATGTCTCCTCGTCTATCTCCATTTAAATTGCGTTGCTTGGTAATAGTTAACTTTAAAAATAGTACCTCTATATTACTCGCTTGAAGCACTCTGAAATGTCCTGGGATAGTCCCAACACTCATTCTTTCTCCATCTTCCTCCATCTTTCTCTCTCTTTTTCTCTTTCCCTTCTAACTTTCTTTCACTATTTTATCCAGACCAGCTAACAGTCTTCTTTTAATACAAAGCTACGAGAAGCAATGAACGCATTGTTTGCACCGCAATAAGAGGAAACTTATTGCTGGCTAACTAATAACGAACGATTCCCATGCGAGTAGTCTTTATTTTCTCCAGAAAAGTGAACTTCGGTAATCTCACTCTCCCTCTCTCTCTCTCTCTCTCTCTCTCTCTCTCTCACCCTTCTTCTATTTCTTCCTTCTGTGCCCTCTTTCAACCCTCTCGTTTCTCTCCCCTTTTCGACATGTCGACGATACAAGAGTTACAAACAGCGAGCAACAGCCGTGGAAAAGTTTTATCGGAATCAGAAGAAGAGAGGGAGGTTTTAGGAAAGCGGTTAAAAGTGCTACACGTCTAGCATTACGCATCGGATTGGATTCACTCGGAAATTTAAAGAGGAATACGTAGTTTCTCTCACGGTCTGTAAACGATTACGATGCTTGGAAAACTGCTTCCGTAGATACGGCTTCTAGGAACTCTACGGAGAAAGTAAGATACGATGGAAGCCGATGCAAACCCTTCGACTCTCGTTTACCTTGCGTGGAAGATAAGAGTCCGGAATCGATCGATTCAACTTGCGGAAATAAATAAGAACTTACCTTCCTATCGCTTTATCTGACAGCAAGTTATACAATTTTCCGTGTGTTTTCAGGATAAAAGCAACATAAATTGCAATAAAAGTATCATATAGATACAATGGACAATAAAAAAAATAACCAATTCCCAATGGGATCCGTACTTATTCTTATAATTTGATATTTGAGAGTTTTACCAAATTTTAGACTAGATATCTGTATATATATCTGTAGATATATCTATAACAAAAAAGCCAAGTTTTGAGTCGATACGTTTTGTAATTGTGTTATCGATTTATACGATATACGTTATTTCAACTGAATACGTGCTCGAGAAAAGCAATCCTGTAAAGCCACGAATCGACGGTTAACTTTTTATTTCCTGTCGATGAAAACTGTATTTTTATTTTTGATCGTCAGAATATAGCCGATACCGATGAAACGAGCGAAAACATGTTTAACGACGGTTCGTAAATCAGTAAAGCGAAACGTTAAAGTGCATGGTTCGCAAATAACAAAAAGGAAAAGTCTTAAAATCCATTGCATATGAAACTCCATCATGGAGAATTACAAACTATGATGATCTCTAAATGGTAGTACTTATATATATGTGTGTACTCATATAATATGTGCCTTATATCAAGTATAGAACGCTCTTGAAGTTTATGGTAGCAAAGTAAATTTATAGTTGCTCGCTACTGGAAATTTTCGTGCTTGAACAAACACAAGTTGAGCGATCCTTCTCGGAGTTAATTTCATCTCGAAGCACCTTCGTGATCTTTCGTTAGTGACCACCAACGAACGTATTGACTTCTGGTACTAATAACGAATGATTCCTATTGGAATCCTCGATCTTTACGCTCGTAACCCGATATTTACGAAGCACCCTGGTAAATTCGATACACGCTCTCCTTCAACACTGTCGTCGTTCTGAGAATGGCTTCTAATGCTGCGATACGAGCAGTCCTTTGTCAAAAAGCACTCACCATCGACGCTTACTCGATTTCGATCGCCATTTCGATCACCGCTTTCATTCGATTCTTTTTTCGACCTTTACTACATTTACGATACTTTGATCGTTACAAAGAAATTGTATTTAAGTCGTTCTACCAAATGATCTCGCTTTACTAAAGTTTTCTATTAAACATACATCTCGTACCATTAGCCGATTAATCGATTTTACCTTTCGACTTTTCGATCTTTCTCCCTTTCCCATCAACTTTTCCTCCATCATCGAAACCACTTACGTTACTTTCGTTCAATATAGATATTACCGTTTGAAAACTTTTAAAACTTCTTAATCGAGTCTGTTAATGCGTTCAAAAATTCATAAAAGATATCACTTCCGTTATAGTTTGTTACTCCCGTAAGTAGACATTTGGAGAATTTATGATGTAATATCGATAGTGTTACTACAAGAAGTAACCACGTAATGGAAGATGAAAGGAGAAAACGGTAGGAGGAGGAATAGATAGTACAGGAAGAATGGACAATTACGTATTCAGGGAATCGAATGAATCGCACACGAGTGTAGAGTTATAGGTCCGAACAGAATGTGCGATGCAGGTGCGAATAGAAAGCCATTTCATTTTGGTTACATTTTCTATTGGTCTGGACGACGAAAAAAGTCAATAGAAAAAGGAGATCGGCTTGAAAAATAAACGATTCTATGTGAACGAAATTAAATGAGCACAAGGAACGTTTCTATAACGTAGAAAGACTTGCTTTTGGTGCGTGAGGAAGAAATATGGCTCTCGCGTGCTCACGATAAGCGTCTTGGAACAAATGAATAAGGAGAGAAGCGCTGAGTGCTTAATACGCGAGACCTTTCCATTCCAAGATTTTTCCAAGTGAATCGTGTGTACGTCTTGAATATAACTTCATTGAATTTAACAAGAGAACATTCAGACTTATAAATGTAGGTTACTTAACGAAATAGATCTGAAATGAAGGAGAACATTAAATAATAAATGTACATATGTATATATTCTGTATAATAATAGTATTACAAGTTTCTCGACAATGTGGTTCTTTCAAAAGTATTTATACAAGTTTAACATTTTGATATTATCCAATTGAGTTAAAACTATTACATGATTGATAGAACTTAAAAAAGTTGGAAACGTTGAAAACAAAAGTTTATAGTTTTACTATTACCTTTTTATATTTATTTCTCGTATGTTTGTTTTTAGTTTTTTCCTTGCAGTCATTCATTTACATACCTTAACATTATTTTCGCAACAAAAATTTTAATCAAAATTGTCGTCAGAAATAAATATAAAAATATATATTATCTTACGACAGATTGTAAGAATTTGTCAAAAAAAAAAAAAAAAAAAAAAAGAAAAAAAAAGAAAAAAATAAATTATATATAAGTTTATACTAACATAAGAGGTGTATTTTTATTAAAAAATAATTTCGTTTAGCAACATCAAATATGTAATACAATTCGAAGAAAATAAGATAGAGATTTTCATGTTTATTGAATATGCGAAGATCTGCGAGGAAAAATAAGATAGTTGAAATTGAATTAACCTAGAAATAATAACATAGAAAAAAATGATAATAATAACAGAAGCTTTCCTATAAAACTCGATAATTGTCTAAATGGCAAAAAATTCTCATATCTGCGATATCCTCTACTATCGGATTGTTCGTAATTGTTTTTGACTCTCTTAATCCTCGTTGATCTTGTTCACCTACCACTTTCATAGAATTTCTTTCAAAAGCCATCTTACTAACTCGTACCTCCTTCCCCTCTCTTCCCACCCCCGCCCGCCCCGAGTTCCACCGTACAGTTTTATTACAAGATATTCCGAGCACCGGTCACAACGATTAAAGTCCAACAAAGATTTTTACTTTTTGATAATCCATATCGGCTATCCGTCGCTCTTTATTTTTCCTTTTTTTTTCCTTTTTTTTTTTTTAACTTCTTGCTTACACCTTTTCGTTCCATAAACTAAATCTCCATGGATTGCAACGTGATGGCTTATATCGAGCGTCTGCAAAGTTTACGAAGCCCATCATTCGTCGTTGCTCGCGAAGAACGCCAAGAAGACGATTATTCGCGAAGATAAAATTTAACGGTTTACTTCAAGACGGTATTTTACATTTTATAACGGCCAACTTTTCGATAGCCCAGCATCGCGAAACGTCGCGGACTCGTTTTACCTTTTTTGAGTTAGACTTTATATCATCTTTTTTTTTTTCTTTTTTTTTTCTTTTCCTTTACCCACGATCTTTATCGAGTGTTACATAGTTACTAAAAAATAACGAAAGATACTTTTTTTCCTTTAACAATATTAAATCGTGTATGCGACTTTTTCATCTGTTCCATTCATCGTAAAATAAGGCGAAAAGATATCGTGACTAGTCTTACAAACTTTTATGAAAAATTTCTTACCCCTTCAATCGCGATGCCATTTTTTTTGTTTTTTTCTTTTTGTCTTTCTTTTTTGATTTTTCCTTTTTTTTTTATTTCGGTCACGCGATAACGACGAGACAGAACACTTTTGGAAATGAAACTTAACAGGGAATTTTTGACGATGTGTATAATATCGTCGAAGCAATTCGTTTACCCCCGAACGATGTCGCGCTACTTCGTGAACTATTTTGAAGCACAGATAAAAGCACGATCTCGGTACACGAAAATGTAACCCTTCAAATTCTCCAAAAAAAAAAAAAAATCTTATTTCATGTCCCTTATCCGTCGTATATTGTATCAAGGAAAATAAGGAATTATTTTCTGTCTATTCTTAATCCTTCATTTTCCATATCGTTTTTCATCCTTTTCTCGGCTATTTTAACTCTTCATGTTTTTGTTTCCAAAAACGAAAGAAGTTGAAAAGATTTCGATCCAGTATGCATCCACTTGGTTTCCTTATTCATTTTCGTCCATATTCGTGAACCTTACAATACGATGTTCTTCCTGACTCACTTCCCTTTCTGCCCTCTTTCAATTCTTCGTCGTCATGAAAACGACTTTGCTGGACGTTCCATTGGAAACGTTTCTCGATCGACAATCATTTTCTTTTTGATACCCGCGCGATCACATGCTATCGAGCTACCGATGTGGAATTGAATTAACCGTAAAATTTTTCTCGTAATATCGAAAGAACCGAAAGATCGAACGAATACTACTCCAACAAGAGGAGCATTTTTGAAAGGTGGAGAATGACCGATCGTACGGAAGGTATCGGTTATTATGCAATGCGCACTGTAAAGGGCGTTTTCTCGAGAAACGAGACCATGAAAAACGTTTTATCCTCGGTTTGTTGTACCGAGAAATTGAGGAGAAAAGAAAGAAAACTCCTTTTGGTTCGCTTAACGCTTTATTTATTCGAGCAAAGAAATAAAATTTCTCTCTCTCTCTCTCTCTTTTTCCCTTTCTCTTTCTCCCTTTGGGACCATCCGATCGTTGAGACCAATCTGAGAAGCTAACGCTCACATAATCGCATTTATCTCGAAAGATTCATATTCTTTACACTTCTTCACCTGTTCGAGTTGTAACTTCGTTAGTCCAATTAGTGGCGTCACTCTTTTTCGTTCGAACAAATTGGAAGAAAAGTTTCGAGTGGACTATCTAAGGCTGTTAGGGAGAGACTTCACCCTTTTCTTTGGACGTTGCGACGCGCCAAGACGAAAAGGAGAACAAGGGAAAAGAAAAGGAAATATCTGGCTCGTCGTTTGAAACGTTTCATTGTGCATTATCTCGTTAGGACGAACCATTGGACAGAATCTAAACGGATCGGCCCCTCCGATGAGCGTGTTTAGACGAAAGCTACGCGGAGAATGGGCTTGTGGTGGCAGAGGTGGCAGCAGTAGCAACGACAAAAACGAAGTTCTATTCAAGACGCATCGTCCCCTTGGTCCTCATTCTCCTCATTCGGTCCCGACGGCGGTCGGGCCAGCCGACAGTCGTGAACCCTTCACAAGAGCGACCTCGAAGGCACTTTCTTTGATCTTAACCTCATCGAGGCAGGCCTCTTTTCAAGCGTTTCACCCGGCCGCCTCGTAATAGGTACCCTCCGCGAAAAACCGACCCACCAAGAGAATAATCATCCGGAAATCGTCGTACCGCTTTGGAAGGGAAAACCTCGAGAGCGTCTTCGAGCTTTACCCTTCTTGCCTTTTTCTTCTTTTCTTCTTCTTCTTCTTCTTCTTCTTCTTCTACTATTTTTTCCTCTTCTTTTGCTTCTTTCTCCCGTTTCTCTTATACCAACCTTTCTTTCCCTTTCCCGGGTTCCCTATTTCTTCTTTTTCTTTTTCTTTTTCTTTTTTTTTTCTTTTTTTCTCGACGATGTCCTCAAGATCGTCCTCGAGAGAAGTATTCGAGCTGCGAGAGGGTCGAGATTGCACAGCCCTTTTCTCCTTCCTTCTATTCCTCTACAATTTCTACCGTGTCTTTCGCTAGTCGTTTCCAACGTCGTGAAACCAACGTCGGAGAGCTCAGCGCCAATGGAAATTATTATCAAACAAGTAACGAGTATAATTTACGGGATATAAGATGGAACAAACGCTCTGATTTTCAGGTCTACGAATTTTTATGGGAAAGAAATGAGGAGAAAAGAAAAATATAGTAAAAGAAGATTGTCAAGGAAAAACGATAAAAAAAAAAAGACGTTTCGTGGATTTTCCACTCGGCACCTCTTGCCGTCGACGACTGCGAAAGTTAATTTCATTGAATCGAATTAAGGATGTTGTTCCTGCGAATACACAATTACGAGAGGAAAATAAAAAAGAAAAAGAGAGAGAGAAAGAGAGAGAAAGAGATAGAATGAATCTACGTGAAAAAGTGAATTTCATGTAATTTGCAGTTGTATTATTTCGCGCGCAAATGTTTTTCACTTCTAATTTTTTTCCATCGCCGTCGTCAAATTTCAAACATTTCGAAATATAGTCAGACGTTTTTCTTCCGGCTTATCTTCTGTGGATACACCATATCGTCCTAACTTTCATTGCTATTCTTTGAATATCGTCGGCGTTTCAATTGTCATATATGTTCTAGAAAACAAATGTTAATGTAATTTGATATTTCTATTTTCCGAGCTACGGTACTATTCTTTACGTTTCTTATAAACGTTACGCTCGGAGTTCACGCGGAATTCAAAGTAGTGAGCGTGCATGCGTAGAAATATGAATCAGTATCTTGCGTCTATAGGTAGTATCTCGAAGGTGACGCGTTTCTTCCTTCTATCAAGACTCCCTTTGTTTCGTGAGACAACCTTACTTCGTAACTTACCTCAATATCCTTGGAAATATTTTCCAAAGTTTATAGCTAACAAATAGATTTTGCGCGTCGAAACAACGATGTGGGTGAGAACGCGTAACGCATAAATTTCCATGAGCGATAGTAAAAAAAGTACGTAATAAAAGTAAGAGGAAATATACTATCGAAAATAATAATAATAATAATAATAATAATAATAATAATAATAAGACAAAATAGAAAGAAAGAAAAACGGACAAATCTCCTTTATATATCTCTGAGTCTCAATACAAATTGGAAAGGAAGAAGAATCGCACCAGTGCTCGTTCGTGACTAAGCTAATCCTCAAAAGAGCGACGAACTCTAAACATCCATCGAAGAGGGAGAGTTAGAGTGCATCGATCGTTGACCGATTTAAAAAGTCGTTTGTTCCGCGGCGTAAGCCTGTAATCCCATTAGTCGATCGAACGGGTCGCTCGAACGGACTGTCCGTACGTACCTACGGAGTATGTAAAAACTAGAGGGGATCGCTCGTTCTTCGCACGACTCTCGATCCCCTATGGGAAAATAGAAAAATTCAAGTGAAGGACAATGGCCGAACGTCAGGAGGATATGATTTTCGTACGCGTGCGCTCCTCTTTTCCCTCGTTGGATTTACTTCCGGATCTCAGTCGTTCTCGTTGGTTTGTTCGATCCTAGAGCTGAAAAGCAGCCATCGTCGATAGATTTATGAGACCCGTATAGATTCCAATATAAAAGTATCATATAGATGCTGTCGAATGGCTTGTCGTCCGCTACTCTTCAGAAAAGAGCTCTGCAGCTGCGCCCGTAGAAAAAGGAACGGAAATGGTTGAAGCGAGTGAAAAAGCGAACGAGCGGTATGACGGACGAGCGTACGCGTTGATAGCGATCTAACCGTTTTCGACGCATCGCCCTTCTCTCGCGAATCTCCACCCTTCCAAAGTAGTAGGAAGGCGCGAATGAAGGGAAGAAAAAAAAACGAGAGCGACGTCGTGCGTTCGACGGTGACCAATAGCGAGTCCTACGAGCCAGGAACTTTACCGATCTCCCATTCGTAACTGTCGCTCCTGAAACGACCATCCACTGATGCTTCAAATAATATATACCCGTTTTTTGCACCTCGTTTTTTCTTTCCCGATGACGACAACCACTACGCTTCGACGATAATTCGACATCGATTCGACTGAATGCTTCGGAACAAGTATCTCGAGACTTGGTCCATTAAACTCACGTCAGCTATATAAAAGATAAAAAGAATAGAAATTTGTTTATTGTAATCGAATATCTATTTCTAATATAATCATTTCTCTTATTATATACTAATATTAGTATTATATACTAATATTATATACTAATATTAATTCGAGAAACAAGTGTTATATCTATTATTAAATGTTTATGCGAATGTATTAGATTATAAGTTCTCTTAATGTAAAGAAATTATATTTCGAGGATGAAAATTCTCTCAGGACAAAGGCGTAAAATGCAACATTATTACAGATATCAATTCTGTGATATTGAGACTAAAAACATTATAGGATGAAAAAGAATATTTCAACTTTTTTCTCATGGTAGGATTGATCGTTGTCGAACAATCACATATTTCCTTTTTGTTCCATCTATCTGTTCGTTTCAATTGCACAAATGATTTGAAAATGGAATGTTTACTTTCGCTACTAACTACTTCTGAAAGCACTGAATAATTTTTTTAATTTTCTATAGATCTATTTCGTTCTATACACATACTCTCACATATTAAAGTTTTATGTGTCTGCGTATTCGTGAATGCACCCTACAAAATTCGTCCAACATCCTTACAAAATAATTCAAAACTATTTACAATTTATATAATAACTATAATAAGATTGTTCAATGATTTTGAAGTTTATTCATATCAAAAAAGAAAAAAAAAAAAGTAAGACTTAAAAATACGACCAACTCTTTTCAGTCGTGGATACTGATAAAATTAAAGTTCTTCAATAACTTTTCAAAAATCTTCATTTTTGATCGGTAAAAATTACTTAATGTATCTTACGTGATATGGATTATTACGAGTAATGGAAATATCTCAACGATCACGAGCACGTTCGACCCCTTTCGTTCGGACAAGAATTCACAAGTATTTGAAATTATATTTATGACTTCAATGAATCGACACGATTAAGTGCGATAAAGGTCGACTTATCTCCACCTTCCTCTCTCTCTCTCTCTCTCTCTCTCTCTCTCTCTCTCTCTCTCCCACTCTTTAGCTTTCTCTGGATCTGACCCTCTGTGGGTCATTTCGACGGGTTTAATCGACAAATACACATACGCGCGTAACAATATATACGTACATGAAACGCATACCTAGTCGGACTCAGCCTTGTTCCCGAGGCAAGTTCGTGGCGTTTATGCAAATTCGAGCATGTGCTCGCGGGAAGTTCCTAATTCAATTCGGTTTTGCGTACACGCCGGGTACTTAACCGTCCTCTCTGCTTCGCGAAATTTGCCTCGTCGCATCCATCTCTAGGCCGCCCCGTGCAATCGTGTTACGTCGACGTACCATTTACCCATTTTCTATCCTTCCCCTCTCGTCACTCTTAGTTGTTTCACATTTCCGACTAACCATCTCCCCCCTCTCTCTCTCTCTCTCTTCCATTTCTCTTTTTTCCATTTACATTTATCCAAATACAATGACACAGGTACAAAGATATAGTTATCTATAATTGAATTACTTCATTTAAATAAATTATATTCATGTAATTTGTTATATTGCTACACCATGTTCGATATATACGATAATAGTATATATATATATATATATATATATATATATATATATATATATATAAAGATAAAAATTCATAGAAAGATAAAAACTGAAAAACGTTTTACGTATATTCTTTTTATGGTTCTTAAAGAATAGATAATACAATACCTCCAAGCGATAACCTTCGTTAATCTAGCATGTTAAGGGTGATTTAAAAATACTGATCGCGTTTACGGATGGATTATCAATAGCCCTCCAATAAGAAGCAACAAGCTCCGTTCTATAAATGACCTTCTTCATGACACGACCCAATGACATTTGAAAAGTTTATTTTGTATCACACTGGACAATCATCTTATAAATATTAAAAAATGTTTCTTTTTCTTTTTTTTTCCTTGTTTGAAAGTATACTCAAGGAAGGCTCTGAGAAAAAACTGGTTCAATATACGTAACATCCAAGATGAAATCTCAGGATGGTTTGTGACGTTTAATCGATAATATCGTCTGATACGAAAGTGACGTTCTTTTGATGCGACGAAGACTGATAAATATGCATTGCTCAAGCAAAGTATATATATATATATATATATATATATATATATATATATAACTAAAATCAGCTTTAAAAATGCGAGAGATTTATAATGTCCATGAATGACCGCACGATCTTTCACATCGTTCGCCGATTGTCTTTGTCGATCCTTCGATTTTCATTATAGAATTTCTCGCTATAAATTTCGAATGGTGTATCTATATTTCCTCTTTCTATTTCTCTCTCTCTCTCTCTCTCTCTCTCTCTCTTTCTTTCTCTCTTTCTTATTCTATCTCTTCACGTGAAACGTTCCACTATAGTATCCCTCAAATTTTGGTAGGATTCCAAGGAAATTCTGATTATTCGTTAGAACATGAATACGTTGAAACGACGATTAAACGAAATATTAATTTATTAAATGCGTTGAAAGACAAAACGTACGATCTAAAATGAGTGAATAATGGAAAGAAAAATTGAATGTTTCTATTGTAAAGAAAAAAAAAAAAAACAAAACAAAAAAAAAAGAAAAAGAAAAAAAGGAGAAATTAACAAAGATATGACACAATAATTCGTTTTTCTTTTTTTCCAAAAAATGACATAACATTTTGACTAAGAAACGAAATAATATGTTTTTATCGTCTTCTTAGCAACACCGAGAAATTGATCTGGGAAAGCGAATGGTAAAGGAAAAGGAAAGAGGAAAGTTCAGAGACGAGAAACGGAGCCATCGATGGATATTGGAAACGATCGAAGAGGTGCGGCAAGCGGGGTTAAAGCGATAAAAGCTAAAAGAGCCGCATGGAACTGGCAAACGTTTCCCATTCCCACAAGAATCTTCTTTTCTTTCACTGTCCATTTTCAACTTGTCTTCTCGCACCTTTTAATGTAATCTTTGCTAATAATGGAATCTTCAGTTTGACCATTTAACACGAATTTAATAATAAAATGTGCTTACCACAGCATCGTCTTTCTTATGATTGATATTACTACTTAACGAGATTCAAGTCGACTCGAATAACCGTTTTTCCTCGGAATCGGAGGCGGAGGGAGAGAGGGAGAGTGAGAATTCTATTAAATACAAATGTCGTTAATTAATGGGAAGAACAGAACCGTTGCAGGGAAATTGCATCGGAGCGCGATCTCTACCGCTTGATTCGACGTTTAATTACTTGATTAATTACCACTCGACGCAGTCGTCAATTTACGATGGTTGAACGCTCGTAAAGGGTCTATCACTGTTTTTTCCTTTCTTCTCTTTTTCTCTGTCTCTCATTCTCTTGCTCTATCTCTTTTTCTCTTCCTCTCTCTCTCTCTCTCTCACTCTCTCTCTCTCTCTCTCTCTCTCTCTCTCTCTCTGTCTCTCTCTCAGATTTTTTGTTTTTTTTTTCTCGATCGACGATCCGATGAATGGTCATCGAAATGGAACTCTCGACGCGCGTCCCAGATTGTTGCCGATCGTCGGTGCGAGGCTCGTTGGCAAGAGTCGCGTCCGTGGGGTGGTCACGCATTAGTAATTGCCAATTTCCACCGTTCCACCAAACCGACGTAAACTGCCGCCTCTGTCGGCGTCGCCACTGCCGATCCTCTGTATGCTGCATCGAGGGAATAGGTAGGCCAGACATTATGGTCGAATGATACAAACACGCCAAGAGCTTCAGCCGAGGTAACATCGATGAATTCAATTTCTCCCTCATTATTCGAGCTGGATGAAGAGCGATAATTCTATCATTTCTACGATCGGTTTATCCGACGATTTCATTTCCTTCGATTTTTCCTTTCAAAAAAAGGTGATATTCCCTTTTTTCAAAACTAATAAAATCGATTTAATTTCTTTTTTTTTTATTTTCTTTCTTCCTTTTTTTTCTTTTTTTTTCTTTTTTTTCCTTTTTTTTTTTCGTTTTAAAAATGATAGAACTGGAATACTTTTTCACGTCCGTCTCATATTTCACTTTGAAAGTTGAAATGACGATCGGCGGTTGAAAAACGTTATTTGAAATATCGTACAATTTGATCTTTACAAAGTTGATATCCGTACTTTACAGTGAACCTATCAGTTTATTCTGTCATTTGATCATTTCGCTCGATAGATCGCCTCAATATTATCGATCATTTGCAGATATAAATTTCGAATCACAATGAACGATCAACCGCGATTTAACGCTCGTCGTCTGTCACAAAATATTATATACTTCCGTTAACGAGCGGTCATTTTCGCGGTTACGAAATAATGAATCGCGTTATATAGAACGTACGTGGACGGTCGATCGTCGTTTACAGCATTTCCCACTGTTTACGCAGCGGCGGCTCTAATCTCGAATCCCGATCGACAAATGGATTCTCGTAATTCTCAAACCGATTTACGGCATTCCGATTAACCCGCTCCAAACGCCTCTCTTCTGTAGGAAGCTCGATTCCCATTGTTGTTTGATAGCATAGAAATCTTCATGAATCGGACTGCTTTGTTTAAGCAAAAAAAAAAAAAAAGGTTGAAAGAAATTTCCACTCGTTCGTGCTTTTATGATCTTTGAAATACCGATATATTCCGTAATTCCATTTAACGTTTCATCATATTAATTGTCGAATATTTATATCCTCACCACACCTAACAAACATATAACAAACATATTTTCTCACAGCATATAAATTTGAGAAAAAATATTAATCTCATACACATTCGTTTGGATAAATTAAATACATTTTAAATTTGCGTAATAATGAAAAAGCGTTATAAGAAAAATCCATAGACATGCCTAAAATCGGATTTCAATTTTTCAAATCTATATACGGTATTCATTTGGCGAATTAACTGACTTCTCGAAAGCACATCGGCGAAAGCGAATAACAAAAGAAAACAAAAAAAAAAAGAAAAAGAAAAAAAAGAAGAAGAAAAATCACGCGGGAGTGGAAAGCTAAGCCAAGCTCTTTCATTTATTAATCTGGCATCATCGTGTGGCTTGTATCGTTCACCATTGGATATTGAATCGTCTTTGCACTGAAACAACCGTGGCGAAGCCCCATCTGATTCGGAAATTCATCGACGAGACAGACGTGTATAGGGAATTTTGGAGTGGCTCGATTCGATGGTACGTACGCATACATCCGTCGAGGATGGACGTGCCAACATCGACGACGCTTCTAACACCGAAAAAAGGTTCTAGGGAGGGAGTTAGCGGGGAGGGATTACTGGTGGCATTTGGCTCTGGTTCTTTCTTGGCATTTCGCGAACGTCGAGTGTGCCAGGAAGGTTGGGAAGAGGAACGCATCGACTAAAATCTCCCCGATATTGTGGCGCTGCGCCGACAGGAGAATGGTCTAGCATTGGGGTACACGCGAAAGCGTATATCCTGCAAAATTATCGCGAATAGGCGTGGAATACTTTCCTTTCGACACAATGGAACCTAGTGTGTTACATTCATACGGCTCGACGGACTTTCCCGTCTCGTTGGCTTGCCACTTTGCTAATTGCAAAAAACTAGTCCGGCCCGGTTTCGGTTAAGCAATCCCCTTTCTATCTTCGAACGGACTTTCCCGAAATATGGCACTCTTTATGCCGAATATCTAGAACGAAACGTCGTTGAACGGGATTCATAGGAACGCGCCAAATCGTACGAAGTGTTGATTTTGTTCCTACCAGACGTATTAAATGAAAAAATACGCGTTCATCCTATTCGAAATGATGTTTTCCCAAAGGAGCCGTTATTTTTCAACTTCTTCCTTTCTAATGTACTCACTAGTAGGAATACTTTTCTTTTCTCATTGATCTTGTCCTTCTAATGTCTTTTGATAAATAATCTCTTGAATCACGTAATTTATCTTGTAACATTCGATACTCGTAATGATCGTAATCATTTATTTATAGGAAATTTATGGTGCAAAATAATCAAAATGAACGTTATTTATAGGTATACGTCAATAAGACGTTATTTTTTTCTTATGACTATATTATCAATTTCATTCAAATGAAACAGCATTATCACGACAAATTTCACAGAATTTGGCGAGTTTGAATAACTGGTTAATGGCCACGTCGTTGGATGGAGATGGAATAAGAAGAGTTTTGAAGGACGAAATGACGATATAGGATCGTACGGGGAGTATTCCGCAATGCTATGGCGGCCAACAAAGGGAAAACCCTTTTTCACTAATGAGCTACGAAACGCGGCAACGTCATAGAAATACTTTGAAAGGCGAGCTGCGCCGTCCGCTCTTTTGTTGCAACCCTCCTTCCCTCGCGCACCATCGCCATCAACACCGCTATCACTACCACCACCACCACTACCTCTACGCGTACTATCTTCTTCTTTACCCACCCATCTTTTTTTCCTTCTCTCTATCTCATCCCTTTTTCTTCAGTCGCGTTCTTCTTTCGACCGTTACGATTTCATTGGAACTCCTCCGTCTAGCAATGTTCGCGGGTAAAAGATTTCTTTGGGAATTATTTATCTTTGGTATGTTTAAAGATTGTTTACCTTCAAGTTGTTACGCTGTCTTATCATAAAGTCAAAGAAAAAAGAAAAAAGAACAAAAAGAAGGAACTACGGCGCAAAACATACGAAGAAGATAAATTGTTTTCATTCGTATAGAAAACTATTAATGGATGATGAAATTTTCATCACGATAAACATATTATATATTTGTATCTTAATCGTTATAAAGTTAAAAGCGGAAGTTTAAGTATCGATATTTTAATTTTCCGTATTGCTTTAACTTTACTACCGTCAATTTAAGTCTAATAGTATTACTTGAATAAAAGCGACTATTTTATTGAAGACAAAATGAGTGTATCGAAGGAACCGAAGGGTTGGCATAAGGATTGACCCAGCACTTAGTGAAATTTATCGTAAAAAAGAGTCCCTCGAGAGCTCGCAGCTTTCAGACTCTCTTCTCGAGTCCTTCGCATGGAACGATTCGCCAATACTAATTCTCGAATGAAAAAGGATGAATCGGAGAATCGTTTCGCATTTTAAAAGAGAGAGAGTGAGAGAGAGAGAGTGAGATCGAAGTCCTCGCAACTCATCTGATTTAAGAAGAACTTTTCTTAAGAAACTCCAGTCTTTTCTTTCGAATTACATGACATCTTTCTTATTTTTCTCCAAGGATCATCTTTCTATCCATTTTAAGAGTTAAAATCTAAATAATAATAGACCGTAACATGAGAATGCACAATAAGTATGATTTTTCGTTATCGTTTCTTTTTTTTCTTTTAGATGCAATTTTTGTTTCTTTTTTTTTTTTTGCACTATTGCATATTTATTTTTATTAACGTAACAACATATCTTTACATTTTTCGTAAAATTTCGATAGAATTTATTTAATCATTCTGTTAATAATTTTTAACATTAACATTTTATATTTTTAATCAAATCAAATTTATTTTTTTATTGATGATTTTTCATGAAATCGCAGAAACGGAAAATATAATTTCGATAAGTGTAGGATAGATTGAAAATGTTACAGTAAAAAGTATATATATATATATATATATATATATATATATATATATATATATATAGAAAGACAGAAGTCGGTCGGTCGGGTTACGTTTTGGAATGAAATCGATATACCGTGGCTCTGATCCAGATGTGCCAATGACCGAAGATAACTCGTAATCATATCGGTTTTTTTTTTGCGTGCTTATCTGATTTTATTCTCAGATAATCTTTGATTAATACGTTCATACGATTTAATATTACGTTTAATTTATCAACTGTAAATTTAACATTCACACTTGATAAATTTATCACGATGTCAATGTCATCGTCATAAATAAAATGATTAAATCTAATACGATTATTTATTTAGAATTAGAACATTTATATGAGAACATTCTTTCTCATATATTTCAACACTTTATAAACTTTATATCGATCATTATTTCGTATGATATATATATAATGCTTATTCCCTCTAGATAGAAAACAAGGGGAAATGAAACAAAGGGAGATCAAAAAAATCGAGTCAACTTTCCAAATTTTATATGGTACAAGCGTACGAATAAAAAAGCCTGTTCTTTTGAAACCACACTGATCAATGATTTGAAACCAGTGCATATATATATATATATATATAAAAAGTGAAAAAATGAAGAAAACGAAAAATTCGATGATGCGAATCAGGTTCAACGATCCTGTAACAATTCTGAATCGACGATGAGGTTGCCGAATTTCGTGATTTCAGAGTGCACGTCCACGAGACTACATCATGAATATGTAAAGCGTTTGTACGGCGGCACGTTGGTGTACCCTCAGAATTCTCCCTACTCTTTCTCTCTCTCTCTCTCTCTCTCTCTCTCTCTCTCTCTTTCTCTCCCTCTTTATTCCTTTACCTACCCCTCTCTTTATCTATGTCTCTGCATAACCCCTTTTCGTCTCCGTACCTTAAACTTTTCATCATCGCTGAACGCTCTACATATATTATATCGTCTTACGTAAATACATAACTAAGATAAAAATAATAATAACGATCAACCTTGAGAAACTCTTTCTCCTCACTGCATTTTCCTTCGATGTGAAGATACTTTTAAAAATATATAAAAAGATATTTTCTAAAATACTTCGTTAGAATATTATAATATTACGATTTAAAATATATTATTCTAAATCTTATATCTCATTTTCTTTCAAATGCATATATTTATTTAGAGTGCATTTAAATATGGAAAATAAATGTAAAATCTATAGACTATAAAGTTTTCTAATTGAAAATAAAAGAATGAATGAAAAAGTATAAAAAAGAGAAAAACATATTTATTCACATAATATTTATAATACATCACGTATATTATAATGAAGATAAACTATACTTAGATATTTTATTAGATAATATTTGTGTTTAAAATCTTTACAATCTAAAGTTTATTGATGAAATAATTCTAAAAATGAAATAATCTTCGAAAATTCTGATCAGCTGATCTTTTTAAATCATTGACACTTAAGTAATTATATTATATACTTCTGTACTTTTGCGTAATCATTATAAATAATATTTTTTATTTTTCTCCAATTAATATTTAGAGACAATAGGTTTAAAAAACGGATCCCATTGATTCGAATCGAGTGAATGAAATTTCAATCTTTCGATCTTCAATTCATAGATTTACATTCGGGTAAAAATTTGTGCATTTTCGAAGATCTTGAAATGATTACGTACGTGACCCTGAATGAATGCAGTTTACTCGAATGACTTGGATTTGCGTAAGTTCGGAATTACGTTTATCAAAAAGGGTAGAAGAAATACACACATTATATCCGTATAATGTTATTTGTATACATTAAATAAATTCATAATTTATGATTTCTACAATATTATAGTGTTTCTTTATTACAAACAGTTATAGCAACATAGAGAAAGAAGTAAAAAGAAAAAAAGAAGAACACGACAAACTAATATCAACTTGTTGCAATTAAATGAAAATTATTCAATGAAAAATATTTTCCCCGTATTAAAAAAGTTTTATTTAAAGTCGATTGGAGGATTTCACAAATAGACCTTCTTTCGACAGAAAAACGACGAAATGAAAGTGTATTTTCGAAGTGGCGTCCATTACGTTCCAACGTTGTCTGCCGAAGGATAAACTACCTTTTCCCTTAGCTCGAGGACTATATATAATACCCGGATCTCAGCACATTTGGTTCCTGGTGAAAGTTGCGACATAAATTTATCCTCCGCAGCTCGTAAGCTCAAAATCCAAACTTTTCCGACATCTCCCACACTAGCAACTTCTTTTTCAGTTTTACTTTTGTCTATTTTTATTCCTCATTTTACTTCGGCTCGTTTGCACACGCATGCTTTCAAAAAAGCTTTCTTACTCATTTCTTTTTCCTTTTTACGAAAGACAAAAGTCTTTCACCGAAAGAAAGAGTCGTCATTTCTCGAACGCAAATTTTGAATTCGCACGCAAAAAAGACTTTCACGATCTTTCATTTATTACTTTTCTTTCTACAAAAAAAAAAAAAAAAAAAAAAAGAAGAAAAAACATATGGCCTTTCTTCATCGATTTATTATTTTCGAGTTAAGTAAAAAACGAATAACATATAGATATGTATATACTGTAGATAAATTCGTTGATATTTTTATCATATTAAAAAAAAACACTATAATTCTTTGTGTAAATACATTTTATACATTATTATTATTAACTTTTTATATCGAGTATGAAATATTCGTGAAATTTAAAAATGTCGATGGCGAGAAACTATCGATCAAGAAAACTATCTTGAGAAATCTTAAGATCATTTTAGATTCTGATAAGCCCAAATATGGACTTCTCTCATTAATTTATACAACGTAAAAGAAAATGACGTCACAAAGATTCCATAAGATTTGAATTAACACAAGTTACGATTTATTAAACATATCTGTAATTTTATTAAATTGGTGTTTAATTTAATGCATTACTTACACGGTTCGATAGATATTGCCAATTTCATCCTTACTTATGTCCGTTCCTTAGGTTCCATTATGAAAGATAACTCAAGTACACAATTGAAATCTAATTGTTGAGAAGAGCATCTTTATGCTTGTCACGAAGAGACACATTCTTCACATCGAGACATAGAGCGTACATACTATACGTTGTTACTGTGAAAGCCGAAAACATAACTTTATTAGTGTACTCGCTGTTGCGTTAGTTAGTCTTAATAAGGTACTATCAAAGGGCCACTCCAATCCTTTAACAAAGGATGAAAGCATATTCGGAAGTTGTTGAACTACATACGTATAGCGCAAAACTTGAAACTGACAGTGTCGAGAGCCATCGATTAAACTCGCAAGACGAATGTAAATGTTTCTTTACGATTGAGACAGAAGAGAATGCGTTTACAATGAATTTACAGTTTCTTGAATGAACATATGACCTTTTGACCTTCCTCCATTAACGTTACGTGGCTTGAAACTGAACAACGTGTCTCCTTCTGTCCGTTCATTTTGCACCTATCAATTAACAGACGATGAAAGGGCCACTCCGTCGTCGATTCTATCGCTTCGGTGATAACAACGATCAATTTATCGATTGAACTTCAGTATTCTCTTATATTAAGTTCTTTATAATTGTTTATTAACTTACATATCAATATGTAATTTTTTAGAATTTTAATTCTTAATAGTTTATTCTTCAAACAAAATATTTCCCTGGGTATTTTACTTTCGGATATGACTATATTAAGTTAGATATATAAAACATGATAAAGTGGAACAGTAAAATACTCTTGATAATCTTAAATATATTCATTTTTTTCAGTATAAGTACAATTACTCTCCTCGGTCATATTGTACTTAGTTCTAAATAGTTTCATATAAATTTATTCTTTTTTTTATAAAAATAAAATACTATGTTACTTTTTGCTATCGATTATTATCACTAATTACTTTCGATATTACTTACATATTGCATATATATATTTATAATGGTTTACGACTACCATTTGTATTATTAAAAATAATAATCCTGTTTAGATAAGAGAGAACACTCGAATCTTACGAATATTGTTTATCGTAATCTCAACGTAAAGGAAAAGGATGAAAGTTTTTTTACGGTAACGTAAAAGTCGAATGCATAATATAAAAAGTAAATAGATACGTATCATTTTTCAAATATGGGACCGTCGAAAACGTATACGTTTCTATTTTAAAAATGCACGCGTACACTTATTATTTTTCTTTTGTAAAAGGTTTCAAGGCATTCGAAAAAATATGTGCTCGTAAAGCGGACAGTTCACGAGTCGAGTTTATGTCCCGTACGTCCTACGAAAGTAAAAAACGTATGTCGAGCATTAAAATCGCTTTTGTTTGTAGCTACGTTAGCGCGAAATAGACCGGATGGACTGTCGAAGAAAGAAGTACGCATTGTCCGGAGTGTTTGTTGTTAGCAAAGAGTTTTTCTTCATGAAGTACACTTTCTTCAAAAAAAAAAAAAAAAAAAAAAAAAAAAGAAAAAAAAAAGAAAAAATTACCAGCAACGTGAAATTGAAACAATAATAACGAAACTATCCACATTAATTTCCTTTTCTGTTGGTAATTAACGTACATTAAATATTATATAGAATAACAAATAAATTACGATAAATCGTAAAAAATATTTTCTCTCGTATATATCGTTCATTTTTCGAAAGGGAAATCCTTATAAAAAAAAATAAAAAAATAAAAAAATAAAAAAATAAAAAAATAAAAAAAGAATAAGATAAAAAAGAATAAAAAAAGAATAAAAAAAAAAATAAAAAAAAAATAAAAAAAGAAATAAAATAAATAAAAACGAAAAAATAGTGGAGCTCGTGCAAAGAGGCCCACCGTTATCGTAGTCGGAGGATGTATTCCTATTTCCTGTATCGAAACAGCTTGAAATATTCATGAGCTCTGACCCGAGTATCGTTTACCTCTAGTCGGATTGCGAAATTTTAAACCGCTCCACGCTGGAGTCTCTGTTACCTCCCTCCGGCTATTCTCGATGGTAGGTGGTCGTGGTGGAGACGGCGGCTTTATCCTTCCCATCCTCCTGCGATGTCCTTCAACCCCGGTGGAATACCAACTTCCCATCAGTGACCAGAGGCACTCGGCACCATTCCAACGCGTGCGTAAGTGCACGTTACACCAGGAATCCGGTTTATGCGATGCGTGTGTTACTACGTTGCACGCTGTCATGGCGAAGATCCACCCCTTTCTGTCTTTCTCTCTCCCTTTCTCTTTCTCTTTCTCTTTCTCTTTCTCTCTCTTTCTCTCTCTCTCTGTTTCTCTCTCTCTCTCTCTCTGTCTCTCTCTGTTTCTCTCTCTCTCTCTCTCTCTCTCTCTCTCTCTCTCTCTATGTTACTCTCTACATATGGTAAACTACCATGTCCACACGTAGGAAGCTGCTCTTCGACAGATTCCGTCCGCAGAGCGATATGTATTCAGCCTCATTTTGCATCTATCGAAAGCTCGAGGTCACGTAATTCCGAGATTTACTATTGAATTTCATTACAGACCGATATTCGATCGAATTTGCCACCTACGACGATCTTCGTTCGCTGGATAATAGCATTGGAACGTATGTGAGGTAGGCAATATGCAAATTTAAACTGAACGGTAATTGAAGAGACAATAAAAAAAATTAATAGCTATAGTTATCCATATCGATGTATACGACATGCAATTAAATTAAAGAAATAATAAACTTTTTTATATCAAGATTTACTTTTCTCTAGAAAATTTACTTCCTATTATATAGCTACGAGCCTTATCTCATAAGAGTTCATTATACTCAAAATTATTTGAAAAGAAATTTCTCTTTGTCTCTCTTTATCACTCTATCCATTGTATCCAAAAAAAAAGAAAAAAGAAAAAAAAACCTACTAACGTTTTCATATACATAGTTTTTCTCTATCCGTTCGGTAACGTCGTACGCGTACTTTGATCATCATGGCAACGGTAATTTCGTTTAATGTAATATTTAACAAGCATCGACTTCGCTCCATTCTGTCTTTACACAATACTGCTGTTATTGTCCGTATGTCATTCGACGAACTGTACGTTCAACTTTGTCATATTTCATCTAACATTGCATGGACATAATGAAATATTTTCGTTATAACCATATCTATCATTTATTCTTTATTCATAAAAAAAAAAGAATACGACAAATGGACAAAGATAAAAAAAGAAAAGAAGATTTGCCATAATCGAGAAAGATCGAATCGATAACATATATTTATTATATTTGTTAGATTTAAAAAAAAAAAGAAAGATTTCAATAAGATCATTATAAATCGAGACGCGCATAACGTCTCAAAATATAACACAACGAAAGAAACTCGAAAAATTAGAAAGTAAAGATGAAAACTGACGGTCGTGCAGTCGACATGTACGTGTACGGGTATGAAAAGCAAACGGATAAAGAGAAAGAAGAACAGTAGGACCGGAAGAAAAACGTGAAATAGAAGGGAAACAAAACGATGATGAACGAGCGCGAGGTAGGACAGTTCCAAGTCGCAAAAACGTGGAAGAAACGGATGGAAGAAACGAATGTCCGAAACGAGTGGCACGAGGCGAGCGTGATGTAAACCCGTCCGCCTGAATAATTGAGACGAGGTTGTATGGTACATTAAATGTGAACGAATGTACATACATACCTACATAGTATCTACAAGTCCGGTCCATGCATATTGTCTATCGGCTTTCCTCTGGAAAACGACAGAAAGAGTAAAACGTGAAGTATGTGAGTGTATATATATATATATATATATATATATATATATGCATATCGAATAAAAAGAAGTAATATATTTATTTTATCAGGGCAATATTCTTTCTCCTTTTATCCCTCTCTCTATCTCTTTCTCCTTCTCTCTCTCTCTCTCTGTCTCTGCTAATATATAAACTATTGTATAGTCCATTTATAAATTTAGAATAATCTTAAGATCATATATCACAATATACATATATCAATTAAGGTTCAAGTACATTTAGCAAAAAACATCAATGAATAAAACAAAAAGAAGAAACAAACAAACAAAAAAATAAAAAAGAGAAAGAATGAGTAAAACAAGATTATCCTTGTCGTTGTTATCATCGTTGTATGCATAGAAATCGCCATAATACATAATGTACCTATAAGCGATCAATATTATTTTTCCGCGAGTACTATATCACATAGGAAATTACAAGACCGCTTCAATAAGTAATAAATAACGCCATGAACAAAGTGGTGGTAGGTGCGGGAGGTAAGTCTGCCAACGTGTAATGCGAGCTACTCCCTCTCCCTTTCTCTCTCTCTCTCTCTCTCTCTCTCTCTCTCTCTCTAGATCCCTCTCTCTCTTTCCTTCCTTCTCGCACTCCTTCCACTTCTTGTTTCGCCTACCTTCTCACGCTTATCCCACAACTTCCTTCTCCTACTACGTATACCTCTTTCGCTTCTCCTTGTGTTCTCTCTTGTATTGTTAGCACGATGATACATTGGATTCACCAACGTTCGCGAAACAGTCCTCCGAGATAGTGATACTCGCGTGCATAAGCGTACACGCACACGTTCTCGTGGGACACACGAAAGCGAAGAGAAAGGAGAATAGAATAAGAGAGAGAGAGAAAGAGAGACTTAGAGAGAGAAAGACAGACTTAGAGAGAGAAAGAGTAGAATGGAGAACCGTCCTTCTCAACGGAGTCTTTCACGCTCTTGAATTTTCCTCCAGAGGCAAAAGCTCAATCTTTGTCCTTCGTCCTCTACTACGTCCTGTCTACTCTCTTCTATCCACCTCCAGCTTGCTCCTTCATATCCCTTTCTTTCTTCTTCAGTACGCTTTCATCCCCACTCTTATCTCTCTAACATTTTCGTCGGCTTTCACCGTCGAGCGTCGGAGCACGGAGTAGCTTAATAAAATTTCGACTGTGCTGCCGAGTAATCGAAGCGGAGCTAACGTAGCATGCAAATAACATTAGGGATTATGATCGTGAGCAAATTCGTTATAATATGGCGACGTGGTGAAGGAGGAAGAGCGTCGATTATCTTTCGCGATTTAATGCCTCGGTGCCTTCACGAATTCCGCTTTCTTTGGACTGAACGAAAGAGGACGAGAAAAGAGAGGCAGAAAATCGAAGGTAGTTTATCGCGGAGTTTAAATTTTATCCCGGTGATTTATCGCGAAAATTCAGACGAGCACTACCACCGTGATTCAACTTTGTACTTCTACATCGTTCTTGTTTTCCACGGTAAGCAAGTGAATATAACCAGCTAGCAAGAGGATACTATCCGAGAATATCCGAAGACTGCTAGGTCCCGCTTTCGTGCCTTGCAAAATCTCCTCCCCTCCCTTCTCATTCTCTCTCTCTCTTTCTCTCTCTCTCTCTCTCTCTCTTTCTCTTTCTCGACAAGCTCCGTTCAGCATAACCTACCGTGAGCTATTTTCCTCTTTCCTTTTCTCCACCTTCATCCTTTGAAAACTTTTCTACTCGTCGTTCTCGAAACTTTCAAATCACTGCCCCTGTACCTGAAGCTCTTTAAAAATTCACCCTTCGCGGCCGAGAAGGATCGCGCTTCGTAAACCCGCGTGCTAGGAGAAATCGATGATGAAACGAAAGAAATGAAAGAATCGACGGAAAGAGTGAAATGGAAATCGAAGGCCGACTTCGTAATTTGTAATTGAAATAGTGGGGTTATCACTTAAAGTAAAATCGCCTCGATATGAACAGACTGATAGGAAGTCTCAATTATAAAAGTAATTAATATTTCTTTGAAAAAAATTGAACGAGATGAAATGTAATATGGAACTGACCGAAGAACGAATAAGGTTTAATTGTTTTGACGAATCGTGAAAACTTTTTCCGACGAAAATTATCGATTAAATCCCTTTTAGAATATTTTGGTAATTAGTATACGTCCGTAAAAAAAAGGTCAACTAAAATTTATCGAATTTTTGTACATCGATATTTTTTTAACTCTATTTAATTATTTAAAATGTCGTATATTAATAATAAAATTATTTAGAATATAATAAAAATATTTAGAATATTGTGATTACAGGAAATTCAAATATATATATATATATATATATATATATATATATATATATATATATATTCTATTTGTGAGAATCTATTAAATTTTAGATATAACAAATTTTAATGATTAAATTCACAAATGTTATAAATTTCAAGAAATTGTTGAATTCAATTAATCTTTTGAATAACTCATTATACATCAATCGTTCCCTTCGAATTTATTCATAAGATAAAAAAAACATTGGGTTGAACATTGCATAAGAAAGTTATTTATGTTCTCATTGAAAATCGAATCGCTAAATAGTTCTGCCCAATAATTTTTTCAATAAGAATATACGTATTGTTCGATACAAGCGCGACGATTTCGAAGACCTCTTTGTAGAAATAAATTCGTTCATTCATAAAATTCACGAATGAAATCGTTAGTACTACTTGTGAAAATTTTAAATTGTCGCTATAGACAACGAATCTAGATATTATCGACAAGAATGATTCACGATATCGGCCAAGCACGAAATGAGTCTGGAAATAGTTCCCGTTCGATATAGAACGATCTCGATCGATTATCTATAAGCTTGGTTGGCTTTAACTTTCGAAAAAATGTCTTCCTATCACGTCTCCATGCCTCTGTTGTCTTTCTCATTTATCTCTGTATTCATTCGTTTTTCTTTTATATTTTTCCTCTATTATTTTTATATTTTTGGTACATACACATGGTCTCTCTCTCTCTCTCTTTCTCTCTCTCTCTTATAATTTTTCCTGTTCTTCCTTTTTTACAGTTTTAATAATTGCTTTGATTTCGATGATTCATGTTACTTATTTGAAATTTAGATCTTGAATGAATAATATTTTATTAGATTTAATTTTCTCATCTCGAGAAAATTCATATCAGTAAATTATCTTTTATATAAAAGAAAATTCATTAAAAGTATTATTGATATGTACAAGAAACATTTAGCCTTACAAGGAATAAAAAGTTTTAAGAAAATCTAGATTTAAAAATCAAAACGAAATCGTTTTCAAAAACTGTTTTAAAGTACTGTGGCTTTATCGGACTTTCAGAGCTATGCATAATTCGATTCTCGATTCAATTTGGTTCTCTGATTACGAACAATCCCTATAGCCACTTTTTCAACTTTATATGCTTCAATGATAAGGAAAATTTAATTAAACTCAAAAACATATGACATTTAAGTAACATCGATATAAAAATTCCCTGTTCTTTTTTTTTTCTTTTTTTTTTTTTTTTGTTTAATTTACGATCTTATGAAGCTTATCGAGATTTCGTCTTTAGACGAACGTTTTTAGACGAACATTACGAACTCCGAAATTTTTTATTAATTCAAATCGACCTTTTTTTCCATATATTGATTTCGCTTTGTGCTTTTTTCGTGTTTCACGTGGTTAAAACTTTTGCATTGGCATTAAAAGTACTTTAACTCGCTTTTACGAATCTAAAGTTGTAAAAGTATGATTTTGAAAAGAGCTTTGTATAAAGTCAAAAAACAAATCGTTTAGTGGATGCAACGAAAGCATAAAGAAAGATCCGTTCTATTGCCATCTTGTTTTTAACCGGTAATACGAAAACAAGTTTTGATAATTAATGCATCATTAGAACGAACATTTCATTATTCAATAAAAAAAGAAAATAGTGGATAGAGAAAAAAAGATCTATTATACAAAAGTAAGAAAATAATAAATAATTCAATGTGCTTGAGAGCTATAAATTTGTTATACCTTAAACTTTCTTTCTTTATACAGAAATTTTACAACAATTTTATTTGTTTATATCAATAAATATAAGAATAGTAAAAAATATCATTTTAGTATTGTTTTTATAGTAAACAAATTAATTACTTAAATATTTGATTATTGTTGTCCGTAAAATTTAAGAAGATTATTATTATAATTCATAATAAGCGATAATATATAAAGCATGAATGAAAATTATCAAATATATAGAAGTCATGTAAGGAATTCATTGTAGAAAGTAGAATTTGAATTAGTAAGAATCAGATGCAGAAACAGGCGCGACAGTACGACAGTGATAAAGCCGGCATTTAGTCAAACGAAAGGTTCTGGGATGGTCAGTGAATTGCCAAAGAGTCAGAGTCTAGTTTAAAGAGGAAATCGATCGCGCTTCTATCCAACGAACCAGTCGACGAACCACCCGACGAACCACCCGACGAACCTCCCGACGAACCATCCGACGGACATCCCAATGGCGGATTTCACTGTCCTTTGGTTCGAGCGTAATGACGCCTGAAGCGGAGTTTAATCGTGGATTAAGTAGGATGGCTATTCGAATCGGTATTTCGATTCAACGAAAAAAAGGTAGGCGGTAAAGTAGATAGAATCGAAGTAAAGGTGTCATCACTATTTCTTTTTTTTTTCCTCTTCTTTTTTTTCTTCTTTTTTTAAGAAACCACTGACATGATCTGTTTCGCAAGTTCAAAGAAAAAATCGATCAAATTCGAAAGAGAATTTGTCAAATCCTTTCGGTATACCTAAATATATCAACTTTTTATGAATACAAATGGAATACGTGTATCTGTAACATGATATCCGCTCTAGTATGGCGACTACTTTATTTCATTCGAATATGGAAGCTTTGAAGTAGCAGTGTCATGACTTTTGGGCAGAAAGAAAAAATACACTCTTCATATTTTTCTCTGACTAAGTTGTATGTATTTATAAGATTGAATTTTTCTTTGTCTGATAGAATATACTTTGAAGATTAAATTGAAAATTGTTTTTATCAAAAAGTTTTTTTTTTGTTGAAGAATACAGAAAAAACAGCCATTAGCGTAGATGTACATGAAAATTTTATATACTTATTATAATCTCTATGGTAATCAACTAATATAACAAAAATAATATCCTTAAGATATAAGAGTAATACATATATATATATATATGTGTGTGTGTGTGTGTGTATATAGAAGTTCATCTCGAGCTGGATTTTTGAAATTTTCTTTCTATTAAAAATGATAAAATATTACATTTTTAAAATATTATCTTTCTCTTGTAATAACAACGACGTCAAATAAATTTAATCACTGAATAAAAATCTTTACAAAGAATTTATATTTTTCAATATGAGTAATCGAATTTCATTAAAAAAAAAAAAAAAAAAAAAAAAAAAAAAAAAAAAAAAAAAAAAAAATTACACTTTAGCGAAAGTAAATTTAAAATCAGTAATTATATTTTTTATGGAATTTAACGCTAGATATATCAAGTATGTTTAAACGTTACTTCAGAACGTTGACATTCGTATTAATTTAACATTTAATCAAGAATTCTCTTTTGCATCAACGCCGACATTATATATATATATATATACAATTTTTAATTATTTAATTGTTACATCACAGATAGCTTCATAACTGAGAGACATCTTTAGTTAGTTCTCGATTTTAAATAAAATATAACATGTAATGTTTAATATACAAAAACATTGAAACCAAATAGAAGCCATTTTATCGAAAAATTATATTTTAAATTCTGAACAAAGAAATTCTCTCTCTCTCTCTCTCTCACACGCACACACACACACGCACTACGTGTGTGTGTCTTACTCAACGATTTTTAATAATCCATAATAAATTAGAATTATTCTATATCGATTAGATTTTCTATCAAGGAAGATATTATTTGATTCAGAAATGTAATGATTTTATTGTCGTTAGAGAGAAATGATGAAGGGTACAAGGTAAAGAAAGAGGAAAAAAAGAACTTTTCTTTTATCAACGAGTGCGCTTTCATCCTCTCTCTCTCTCTCTCTTTCTCTCTCTCTCTCTCTCTCTCTTTCTTTATCTCTCTCTTTCTCTCTCTCTCTCTCTCACTCTTTCGAGGAGAAATCTACCTACCGTAAAATCGGCGTCCAAGTTATTTCATGGGAGGATGATCGTCTTCGTAATAATCCATTCCTTCGGCTGATGCAACAGAAATCCATTAATACGTTGGTCTTTCGAGGATGGTTTAAGGACCCACGCGGCATTTAACCTGTTAAACGAAAAATTGGATTTCAAATGAACGGAGTTTCTTGTCACGTTTATTTAACTTCTCTTATAGATTTATTCGTATATTTTGTTTTTACTTTATTAGAAATGACCAAACGTGAAAGAGTAAAGAAAAGGGAAAGGTCCAAAGAAAAAAAAATAATCTATAGTCTACCGCGTACAAATTACTCTACTTTTCCTTGGTAAATCGACGGCGAACTCAAAATACATTGCATAATATTTCCTGGCATATTTCTCGTTGGTCGACATTATTCTCTATTACCTCGATGAAGCGCACTGACTTTTAATATTGGATTTTTGTGTCGTCTATACGAGAATACGCCCCTAAACGAGCAAGTTGCGTATCCCTCGCGATATGACATAAAGGAAAATAAAATGAAAAGAGACAAAAGAAATAGAATTATACAAGTGAGCGATTATTTTATTGTCCTCAATTTATCGATCGACACATTCGAGTTCGAGAATACTAATGTATTTTCTACTTCTTCTTCTGTCTTTATTTCTCTCTCTCTCTCTCTCTCTCTCTCTTTCTTTCTCTTTCTTTCGATTTTTAAAGTAGTAATATTAAAACAATTTAAAAAAGCTGGTCGGAGGATTTTATTTTTAAAGGAAAATGTAAGAAACGAAAAAAAATAGATCAATGAATGTCAAGTTGATAAGAATTCTTAATTAGAGAAGTCTTTATTACAGAATCTTTGGGCTATTAAGTAACTATTTTTAATCAACGATGAGTTTGATAGAAAATAATGTAACGATCCTTTTTTTAACTTAATTCAGATATTGTGTGCGTGTGAGCGTACTTTTATTATACACTTAATATTAATAATATATTTCTCGCAAACATTTACAATACCAAACGACGAACAAATGAAGACAGATATCTGAGATAGAGCTTATAATATAGTGGTGTATTTTATTGCTGTTACAACAAACTATTTTTTATTTCTTTCTTTTTTTTTTTTTTTATCTTATTATTGATACGCTTCATATAGCAAAATAATGTCTTCAAAACTAATCTAAAAAGACAAAGCTTTCTATTTGATCAGTCTTTCAAAAGTTATTTAACTTGTTAATAATATCGTCAAACGTATTAGCAAAATATTTCAAACGTTTAATCATTTATTTTACAAAATTTTCATTTGAAAAATTTATCCAAATAACTGATTTAAAATATTAAAAAAAAAAAAAAATAGGCCAAATAGTTACGTTTCACGTTGGTTTAATTTGAAATTATAATTAGTTATATAAAACAACATGTTACGTACTCAGACGTATGATTAAAATACTAAATTTTCCATTTCATTTTATTGTAGATAGAAAATAACGTGTAAACATATATAAAACTTAAAACATCGAGAAGCGTGTGTGTACAAAGCCGATATCTTTGCTTGTTCCGTGATACCTCAATATATATTCGTCGCATGCGTGTATAATCTGTCATAGGAAAAGTCTACGCGAATCTTCGCAAGGCCGCGTGTATGTACACGTGCGAGACTCGCACGCAAGCTAGCACGTGTTATTTACCGATCGAATCTCTCCGTCTATACTTCCTGGACTCGTACCAGCTCTGGCATAAATTTTCTTCGTCTACTATTGCGTAGGTGATCGAACTCGCAACGGACAATGCAATTCCAATCGGAACAAAGAAAAAAAAAAAAAGAAAGCTCTCTGAACAACAATAAATAAAACATCGAAAAGATATAGTCGTAGCGTTTCTTTAAACGATATTCAAAAGCAATATTTTGAACGAGCAAAAGTAAAATTTGTAAATTAAAAAAAAATTTTACCTCCAATACATCCAACCCTAATTTATGGATCTTGAACGTATACGGCTGGCTACGGTTGGCAAATACAAGCGTAAGATGAATTTCCGTCATTATCTTTCGTGTCCATCCCCTTCGTGTCGACTCATCCGAGAACTTCTTAAATTTTACAAAATATCAACAAACCGACGGATAGGTGGACGGACGCAATGGGTGGCATCAAATGTCTTTCATTCATTCTTTCTCTCTCTCTCTCTCTCTCTCTCTCTCTCTTTCGTTTTCACTTGTCTGTAAGGTTTATTTCCCCTTTTTTTCTTTACTGAAAGCTCTTCTCGAATCTTGGCTGAAAAACACGGTAGATTCAAAGTCGAGGCGTTGTCATCACTGTTCTCAACGGCATAACGATCTTTCTTCGTTTTTTTTTCTTTTCTCTCTTCGTCGCCATGTTCCCTTCTTTCTCTCCCTCCCCCCCCTCTCTCTCTCTCTCTCTCTCTGTCTCTTTCCTCTCACGTTCGCGGGCTCGTTCGTTCCTCTTAACTCTCGCCTTCCTTCAACCTCCTTCTTCTTATTTCTCATTCTGAAGTTCGAGCCGAGTGCCCTGGCGTTTTGCGTGTCCCGGCAATTATCCCTTGCGCTCGTTAATCTCTACCACCCCCAACCCACTCTGTCACCCTCTTTCGCTACCTAACCTCTTCATCTCTCTTTCTTTCTCTCTTTCTCTCTCTCTCTCTCTCTCTCTCTCTCTTTCTTTCTCTTTCTTTCTCACTCCTCATCACCACTCTCGTACGGCTTAAATGCACGCGCGTTCTGTCAACCTCGTTGTCTCACGTAAGAGCACTCCACGATACTTTTCTCTCTGTCCTCTCCTTTTCCATCCTCCTTCCCCTTTCGTACACTTCGATCTGACAAAAGAAAGCGTTAAGAACCCGTAGATGATGTTTTCTCTAACCTATGACTCATTCGCGCAAAAGAAAATCTTTAAAGCGAACCCATTTTACCACTAAAAATACGATCGAATATTATATTCGCGAATATGAAATTATATAAATTAAATTCCAATTTGAACATTGATATAAAGTTTTAAAACTCCCTTAAAATTTCAAGCTCGTCCTTTCGTAAAATTATCAGTTATAAAGAGAGATCAAGAGAGACAAACATTTTTCCATCAAGTACGATCATCAAATTTAACACATTTTTTAACACAATTTAAGACATTTATTTTTCTCACAAATTCAAAATTATCCAGACTCGTAAGAGGAAAGATTCAAGGACTCGACAAATTTAAAGACATTTTTACAACACTTCTATAATTTTGGATCTTAAACGTTCATTGAAGTCGTACATGCTCTCGGTCTCAAGCTCTCCTACGACCATGAGCTTTATTGTGAAGCTTTAAAGCTCGCGTGCTCTGTAATCTTGAGCAGTAGAGGCTATATAATACAGCAATTGCCAGCTCGTTCAAATGGCCGCCTCTCTCGCTGAGGGCGAATCATTTTTCTGCTACTTTCGCGGCAAAAGAACTTCCAGGCCCAGATTGAATCGCGATTTTTTGAGGTAAAAGCAGACGCTCCGTTAGAGGACTCACGTACTATCACTACTTTACGCTGTTTAAATCGTTATCACATACGAGAATTATTACCATCTCTGGAAAATTTTAATCTAAGTAAATAAGATTTATAATATTTTAATATTTTAATATTTCATATTATAATATTTTAATATTTTATTAGAAACGAATGTGTTCATTTTTACGTTGATAAATAAATCAAACCTTTATACGTACGTTTACGTAACTTCAATAATCCAATCCTGGCTGAGAAAGAAGAATAAATTTTATCGTTAAACTATATCGAAAACTACTTTTTTACGTAACAGCTGTTACAGAAAGCTGTAGAAACGTGATGATAGCACGATTATCAAACGATCTTTCAAGATAGTGAAACCTTCGCAATCAATCTTATCAAGGAAGGGAAAATGTCTCAACGGTCCGTCCGTTACTCTTCGTTCCTTCGAGGCATCATCTTTCTGTTTCCCATATCTGACACCACACCCCCAATCTCTTTTCCTTTCCCTCAACTGCTTGGCGTAGCATCGTCAATGCGATTTCATCGTGACAGCGATCGTTTCCGTCCTGCCCCTTCGAGATCCTGTTTTGCACACGTAGCACGTTTCCTCCGCCCACCAAACCATGCCACTTTATACATTTTTCGTATCGCTTCGGTTTCGCGTCGTTTCTCCCTCTTTCCTTCTCTCTCTCTCTCTCTCTCTCTCTCTCTCTCTCTTTTTCTTTCCCTCTCTCTCTCTCTATTTCTCTCACTCTCACTATTTCTATCGTACTGACCACGAAATCTCATGTCTCTTTTTAAATCTGCCCTCGGTGATATATTGTTACTATCAATAATAGTCCGCTATTTTAGAAAAGAACAATCACAAAAGTTCAGATCACGTTTCTTTTTCGAAATTCTAACTTCATTAATTATTCTCTCAACGTTCTCAAATTGTTATCGTATAGGTCAATGGCATCTACGACAATTTTAATAACTAGTTTAAGCTATCGAATAAACGAACAATGTACGCACGACTACTCGCATAAAAAGGTTCCATTTATGTGTCCCATTTAATTAGAAATTAAGAGTTTTAATCAGGAAACTTAGTGAGCCGAGTCGGCTCATATTTTCGCACCGATTTTCGGCAACCTCCATTCCCGCAATATTATCACCACCGGCGCAGCCAGAGAACCCGCCTTGTACCGGCTAACGTAGCCGCATCGTTCATCGCAAGCAGCAACCTCATATCGTTTTAACTTGCCAACTAATTTTATGAAAATTCCCTTGGCTCTCCATATCATCCGATCGTCACTGCACGTGCTCGAATCCTCTCCCCTCTCTATATAACATTATCGTATATTTCCGCGATACTCGAAAAACTTCTATTAAATCCTCTCGAGGTGTTCGTTATTACGTACGTCGACACCAGACAAAAAAAGATTACGCTGGTATTGTTCCAGTAAAAACTATCGGAAAATCTTTGATATACGAAAAAAAAAACAGATTCAATTTTACGATCAAAATACGTATTAACGCGTATAACATGATATTACCCATTATTAAAGTTACATAATTTTTATAGATATTTATATTCTCTTCAAGTTTCTTAACGTTCCTCACTCACGATATATTGCCATATTTTTTTTCATGCGAGACTAATTATGATGAAAAATAAAATGAATCTAAGAAGAAAAACTGACGTTTGAAACGCAAAATTCGATAAAATTCGTAACAAAGATACTGTCGCGTACAAAATACGTGCCCGGTAAAATGCGTTCGCTCGATATTTATTTACTCGATTTACTTTCTTGCAGGTCATGAAATCTCGAACACTACTTATCCTTCCTAACGTAACTTAATACTCTTGTGCACGGAATAAAGCAGTAAATTATGGCATTTGGGACATTTATGGGTCCGTTGTTTCGCCGGTAACGATCAGCCACCCTTAAAGTATTTCGTGACGTACATTACTTACATATTTCTATCTACTTACAATTAGTCAATCCATTTATATCGTTCGAGAATCACCTTCGTGATTTAACTTCTTAAACGACATTTAATATATTTTTCCTGATTATGAAATTAACATTTGCAATTAATTATAATTTAAATGGACGACGCGTGAGAAAACGATAAAAGAAAACAAATGCGAAGTTTCCTTTATCAAAATATCACACATATTTCTATTTTTATGAAGAGAGATGGTACGCTATGGTATCGTTTAAAGGAATAAAAAACAAAATAAGTATAGAGTGCGAAAAGAAATGTCGAAGATATTGGAAAAACAAAGAAAAAATAATTTAAAAAAGTTTGTCATAGCCGCGTTCATTAAAATTTCAAACTTGTGAAAGAAAGAAACATGAGTGATCATTTTTAGACATTTATACGTACTGTACGTCTGACACGAACAACCATTCAACTAATACGACCACTTAATGCTTTGCCACACTGGAGGAGAGTTTTAAATCGTAGGTAACTTTGGTACTCTCTATTGTAGCATACCTTTGCCACTACCAAGCAAACCGTGTACGCCAGCATTTTCGAATAAAGTTTTATACCTTTCCTTTCTCTCTCTCTTTCTCTTATATTCTTCATTCACTGATATATATTAGTCGCCTTTTCTTTTGTTTTACGTCGTTCATATGTCTGAACGTAATAATGTAACCCTTACACGCAAGAAATTATCAAAGTACAATAAATTGTCTCGAAGAAATAAATCACAATCGTTTACTTTATCTTAATCGATTACTATTTTGACAGAATTATTAATACATATAATATTAATCATCAGTATTAAATCATTGTTATCCTGGAAGTTGTTTAAACAAAAATACATCTCAATTTCGTGGTAAAACTTTCTTCCAGAATAACACCTGTATTTTGTCTTTACACTCCTCTCTCTTGTTTTCTTTATTTTTCTCTTATTCTCTTTCTTTCTCTCTATTGAGATCCTTCGTGGAGCTGAAAAAGCCTTCCAATGTTCCCACGCAAGTTATTCACGAATACCGAGCAAAGAATGCATACGATAGATGAACGAACTTCGTAGGAAAGTTTGGCAATGTTACTCGAATAGACAAGTGGTTCTTCTTTCTTTGAGAAAGTTATACCTGATTGAAATATCTTCTTTTTTTTCTTTTTCTTCTTCTTCTTCTTCTTCTTCTTCTTATCTATATGAAAACAATCTCAAAATGTCGATATTGACTTTAAATAGAGCAAAATATAACACGTAAGAAGAGAGAAATATTGTTTCTTATGATTTGTACAGGTTTCAAAGTCAATTAATTTAACGATACTATGATAATCCTTTATAATGATCTTTTATAAATAATTTACGTTGGATGAAATATAAAATAGAAAAACAATAAATTTTTATTGCATTCTTGTTGAAATTTGTAACGAAGATGAAGGATAGGTTGTAAAAATTTTATGAATCGGTTTATATAAAACCAATCTTATATTATTGGCCGAAACATATCTCTTTCCAATATACGTAAACTCTAACATAGATCAATGAGAGAAATTCATTTTCTATTTATAAAAAAAAAAGAAAAAAAAAAAAAACTTTCCTTTCGATTGAAAAACACAATGATCAGATCGTTAAATATATGTACATCATTCGATAGAAATATTTCGATTAATCAAACACATCACGCATTGTATAAGACTCGATATAGTTTTCTTTTTTTATTTCTCACAAATAATATTGTGAAAAAAAAATAAGTGTGTACAATTCTCTAAGATACATTAACTACAGACGATTTTAATTCGAGCATAGATAGATCATTTGAACGTGATCAAAGGTGTCATCGGAATAAGAATAAGAGAGAAACTCTAGTAAGGGCTGATTGTTGATCGAAGGGCGTCTTTCTTGAAGCAAATATTATCGGAATAAAACACGATGACGCGTGTAAGCCCGAAAAAAGAGAGCGCTTTGCGTTCGAACAACCACGAGTCCTTTTTAATAATTCATTGAACTACACCATCGTTCCATTGCGTAGACATGTTTCTACACGTACAAAGAAAAAATATCACGCGAATTCGTAAACTCTCAAATATATTTTCTCCCTCATCTAGAAAATTTATGAGTTTTTTTAAGTTCTTCGTATCGTTACCTTTTTCTACTATCCATTTTATCTTATATTTGGATATTTTCAAGAATATAAAAAATTTTTTCAACTATATCTTCGTATTGTTCATTACCTTCGTACATTCAATCATTTGAAAATTACCATCGTTGAAGATAAAACACAAAAGGAAAACCATTGCGACACGTTGATCACGGAAAAGCTTGAATATTTTTATGTGCAAAGGGACACTCGTGAAGCGAACTAACTATAGAAGCGCTCTCGGTCCGTTTTTCATTCCGGCCCCTTTTTTTTACTTATTGGTCGCCCCTGATTTTGGTCGCTTTACTTTCTCTCTCTCTCTCTCTCTCTCTTTCTTTCTCTCTCTCTCTCTGCCGATCTTTGGCGTTGAACCATGGCTGGACATTGAGCTTCTACCATCGCTAATGAACTCTATTGAAATGAACCGTCCAACCGATAGTAATTAGCGTTTTCTCTCTCTCTCTCTCTCTCTCTCTCTCTCTTTCTGTCTCTCTTTCTCTCATGCAACTACTTGCCATTTATATCTTTTTTCCTTCTCAAGCTCACACTTTTCTTCCTTTTTGCAATTCGATAAAGAGGTCGCAATTATATTTCTAACGTACGTACAATATAACACATAACAGAATGACCGATAGATGATACGACTGATTAGAACGTTCATAATTAGATATTATTATTATTTGATGAACAAGTTTAAAGAGAAAGAGAGAGAGAGAGAGAGAGAGAGAGAGAAACAGTCAGTCATTTTAAACATCAATCTCTAAACTATCGGGTCATTTCACGAAGAACCAAGCTAGCTGCTAATCAAGCATGAATCTAATATCTACATAAAATTAATTCAAACTGATATTCGCTTGTACGAACAAATTGAATTTTGTGATGTAATAATAGAGCAATGAACGAACCATTCCTGTCTTTTTGTCGGCCACACACCTTCTACGTCCCCTTTATTCTTGATCTGTTTCTCTTTGTAGTCTGACAAGACTATATTACGTTCGCTATTATAGTAGGTATATTACCTGCTGGAATTCAGAGAAAATTATCATTAGTATCGCGCTCGTAGACGCGTCGTTAAACTATACGCCGGCAGGTTCGCTTACCATTTTGAAATTATTCTCTCCCTTTTCCCCTTCCCAACCTCGTCACGCCTTTCATCTCGTCCATCCAAATTTTATTGTACGCGCGCACTTCGTACAAGAAAACGACATTATATATAATAGTATAGCGCGCATACTTCTTTCCCATTAAATCGTCGGAGTATAATATAAAATAGACTGTTACGAGTGTTTATTCACCGTTGAAAATAGGATCTTTCTAAATAATCACTCATTCATCGATATCATATAATTGATAACAAATATTTATTATCGATCGAAAATCGGCGTGAAATATACAAAACAAAATTTATCCGGAGTTTCGAATATACAGGAAACATCAAAGTTACACACTAGTATCCGTATTATATTTTTATACCTTTTCATTCCTTTCACTAAGTTTGATTAATTTCAATATCACAAAGTGGCTATATCCCTGCAAAATATATACTGTACATTAGAATATCATATAATAGATAATATATTTGTAAAGTAGAAAATATTGAAATTTTATATCTATATAAATAAATACAATTCTATTCAATATTTCTTTACATCGATATTTACAACTCAATATTGTAATATAATGTTTAAGATTCGCTAATGTAATAAAGTCGAGATAAAATACATGGATAAAAAGAAAAATGAATGTAATTAATAAAAGTTCTAATTTTATATATAAAAAGAATATATACATATGTGTAATGACGTGTGCTCCTTTTAAACAAGATACTTTTAAATAATACACGTGAGACGGTGCAATAGAGAATTCAATGGTCATCAGATGGTGACTGTAGGCTTCAAAGCGACACGCTTTTGAAAGATATCGAGGGACACGCGAACTCAAAGAACTCTCGTTAGTGAAAAATCATGATCTTGCATGTACACGCAGACTGAACAGAGAGCAGGTGCATTCGATATGATGTATCGCTATAGAAGCGCTATTTATACGGCTTTAAGTGGTAATTAAATGGAGATGGAGCTAGCCGCGTTAATACGTTCAAAATCGATACTGAATGCGCGCCTATAATTCCGCAATATTTGATATACCATTTTATTATTGTTAATACATTGAACAATAAATCAAAACGATTATATGGTAAAAGAAATTTACAAAAAGAAACTGCGATTATCTTTTACGAAATCGTTTTGCATCGTTTCTCAAATCACTGCGGATTAAATCACAGTATTTAAAGTATTTAATTGTATCATACAAATCGTTATATTAATTACATTTGTTGGCTGATATTTGAATAAATGGGGGAAAAATATTTCACTCCGTTTTTGTCGCGCGCGAAAATCCAATTTCGCTAATTGCCCGATTATTCTGCTGTTCTACTTTTCAAATGAACAAGTGCGTTTATAAAAACGCGTGAATTAACGCTAGATCTGTCGTTAAGTAAAATCTTTGTCGTTAGTAAAAATAATTTATTATAAAATATAGCATTATAAAAATTATGTTATCAATCGAAGGATAGCTTCGATAATAACGATTGGAAAGATTTGATAACTTTTATTATATTATCGCTTTGTTATTAATTATCTACTTACCTCAATTATTAATATTACAAATATATCTACTCGCTGAAATATAAATATTTAAGCGTTAACTAATATTAGATCAATATGTTTATTTAACGTAATTATATATGCAAGATACATTTTGCAATCGTTTTAATAAATAATTCCATTGTAATGTGTTTATAAATGAAAATATCTATTCTTTATATTTATTTTAGAAATTTATGATTATGATTTGAAGGTTAAATTCCATAAGGAATAATATTTTGAGATAGAAGGTGCAAAGCGAGAAGGTTATAACGGCATATAATTCATATACAAATCCAATTATTGTAACGGGCAGCTAAAGCCTTCCAGCTTTACGCTTTGAAATAAGTTACAACATCTTCCGATTCTGATTCAAGGGAATAGGATTTCCATTAAGCTTTAATAGGTCATTTTCACGAATTCACATACCTGCAGTTTACGAAAATTTCAAGGAACAATTCTCCGTAATATGGGTAGGCATATACATATGTACTGTATATGGTTATATATTTAAAGGATAGACAAGTGCATATGAAAGATGCATTTACCAATTTACAATAAGGGAAATTAACTATCAGTATTTTCTAATTAGACCACTGAAATATTATTTAACAGTACGGAATAATTATCGTCGATAATATTATACAAAAATTTCATAAATTTAAATATATTTTATGCGAGATATAAAAGTTGGATATATAAAACAAAGTTCGAAATAGAAAAGAAAAAATATTTTCGTGGCGATTTAATATTTTGCTCAAACGACCCCGCGTTTCTTCGTTTCTGACCGAGTAGTTGCTCCGAGCTTTTTGGAAGTCGTTCACAAACTTGACATGCATGCACATACAACCTACGTACAAAAAGACAGAGGCATTCGTGTACAGCTGTGTATAAACGACGGAACGTCTACGGCAGCCAAAGCCGCGAGCGTTTTAATTTACTCTTCCGCAAGGCCACGTTCCTACTAACGTCAGGTCTTTTTCTAAAAGTGTACATATCCGTATGTTTCTGCGTGTACTTTTTCATTGGAGCAAATGTGCGAGATTATAATGGTCGGAAGCACTAAAGAAAATTAAGTAGTTATTTTGTCTTTGTGATGATAATAACGAACATCTTTCTTTACCTTTTTCTAAAAAGTAACTTATTAATTAAAAAAACATGCGTCATGATCAAAAATGAAAGAAATAAAAAAGGATATGTTTTTTCTTTTTCTTTTTTTTTTTTAAAGGGATCGACACGAATGAGATTATATGTAGCTTATACGTATATAGTATAGAATGCATTTTTTGATTTGCCATATCTTTAAATGAAACTCAATACGACGTGACGTATCTCGTAATAAGTGAGCTACTCAATGAGCTATCAGATTTTTTGCTAATTTTTTAAACCTTGTATTACTATAGCAGATCGAATAATTAAAATAATTATTCACAATGAAATCAATTACGGAGTTAATTGCCACTTGAGTCCATTATATTACATACGCATTCATGCACACGCAACCCAGACGAATTAATCATCGCATAAGAATATATGATCCATGATAATGCATTATTGATCGTTCGATAAATAATATCAAATTAGAAATAATTTGATAAGCTTATTTTAAAATAAATATTTTATTTTAGATATCGGACCGACGTTTTGTTCGTCATCGGTTGGTATGCCATTCGGTGATAACGCTTTATCGACAGACTCGAGTAATTAACGACTATCCGGTCTATGGCTTAGACTTTTGTAGATGGTTATTTCGTGCGGTCTATCTACATCTTAGAACGTTACGACCTTTACGACCATGGTATCGTTAGCTATCCCGTAAATCAAAGTCCCGACAGGTAGCATCGTCTAAGGAAGTAAACGTAGTCTTGTTATACGAAAGAAAAAGTTGAGGCAAGTAAGTCCCTTATCTTTTACCTCTTAAAGTGAATCAAGAGATTATTACTTTATGAAAGGCAAACAAAATAAATTATACAAAAAAGTATGAATATAAAAATTAAATAAGAGAGACATATATATTCGACTAAATTAAATTAACATTTATAGAAATGACGAATATGTTAAAAATTTCTATCATAATTAAAATAATTTACAAACCATATTGAAAACTTACTGAAACTATTTTCGAAACTATTGAAATTTTATATTTCTATATTTTAAAAATCCTATATTTGAAATCAAGAGATCGGACGAATTTATAATATATTAATATCAAAACTGGTTTGATATTAATCAAATCGTTGAAATCAACATTTGAGTATTACGTCTGCGAGAAAATAATTTTGTTCAAAATCAAATTCAAGAATCAAGCATTATACACATACACACACACACACACACATACACACACATACGTAACGAAATATTATAAATCTAAAATAGTTAAAGAGCAAATCGATAAATCTACTAATCCAATTTTACTGACAACTTAATAAGAGAGTCGACACGAACAGGAAGCTGTCTTTTTCCTTTGGTCTTTATCGGTCTTCAGAAAATTGTCCTCCATCGTTCGATACATTAATCTTTCCTGTGTCAACGTCTGGTATACAACTTTAAAGGAACTAACGATCCTCTTGCTTTCAACACAATAACCTACGTGTTTCATAATAACGAACGCCGCAAGCTGTGAACGGTTGTGCATAAATTCGTTATCAGCCGATTAACCGTAACAATGAACTACATTTGAGTTAATTGAAATATCGATAATGATATTAGAAATTATCGGAGTTTTTGTTTTATCGGAGATAAAAAAAAAAAAAAGAAAAAATAAAACAATGTCAGAAATAAATATAAGTATATTCGTTTATTGCTAATCGTATTCGTGGTATATTTATAAATAAAAGGAAGGATCGAAAGGTTAGGAAGATATTTCGTATTGAGCGAAAAGAGAGAGAGAGAGAGAGAGAGAGAGAGAGAGAGAGAGGGAGAGAAAGAGAGAGAGAGAGTTTAGTCGTAATATATTCAACGGCTGATCAAGGCGACTTTAAGTTTTTAAAATCGCCATAAGTAACGTTAGATAAGAACGCGTGAAGTTCTTAACTATATTCCAGAACAACGACCGAGAAGGCGAATAAAGCGTGAGGAGTGGAAAGTAGCGGTAAGAAGGAGAAAGAAAGGAGAGGAAGAAAAAAGAGCTTCAACTTTTTGCAAATGGACCAAGTTCTTGCGAATTGCCCGAGATCGTTTTAACAAATAATACGAAAGCGTACTTCCAAGTTTCGTTGGAGCGAGTATTAAAGGAGATAACGTTTGATGTCGAACGTACTCTAAGCATCTAAAAACTGTTGGCCCTTTTCTTCGCACTTTTTTTACTCTCTTTTCTTCTTTACTTTCTTCTTCTTCTTCTTTTCTTTTTTTCTTCTTTTTTTTTTCTTTTTTTTTTTTTTTCTTTTTATTAAACGAAAAAGTGTGTATCCTCTTACAAAAAGGATTACCCAGTACGAAACTATTTACCGATTTAAACATCCTATAAATCTTTCCTTCTAGTTCAACGGAGATTTTACTTAAGGACCGTTCGCCCTCTGCTCCCTCAAAATTTATCGCTTTATTTAAAACCTTGTACGGCCGAATACCCTGGGCCACTAGGAACGCGCTTAATTTTGCACCTTTCTAACTATTTACCGTTTTCTTGCACGCCAAGGCCTACAAAAAAGAACTATCCACCGTCGCCTTTATTATTTCGGTCAAACCGATGCATCTCGATACACGAAGGAGCTATTACTGTCGGTATAACGAACCTATTAAGAGCAATGATAACACGATAAAAAATTACTATTTTTAGAAGAGTACTCATGTAAATTCATTCTTTCGTTAAAGATTCAAATCCTCGAAACTGATTTAGCCCGTACGATAATTTCATAAATATTTACGAGCTTTTCGATGGTGAATGGAATCGAAGCGACTAGTTTTATTGTTTCAACTATCGAACATTCTATTATTCTTGTCGAAAATGCAAAAATATCTACGGAGTTTTGTATTTATTATATTATATTTGTATAATCGTCTGAAATGATGGCATGATAAACAAGAGGTAAACTATTACAAAGATACATTTAACCTTTACTTCCGTTTTGATTTCTGAACTGTACATATTTATGAATGTACTAGTTATAATATCTTAATTATTAACAATTTACATAGACAAGAAACACTTTACGTGCTCTTTTAGCCTGTTGAAGAATGAAACTTTGTAGCGCAATTAACGCTATTTACGTTGGAGATGGTTCCAAATTGGTGGTACATAGTCGTAATTGCGGGAACGTTAATTACCTATGCGGAAACCAGCACGGTTAGAAAATCGAATATTACGCTAGCCGTTGTTCGTGGCAACACCGAATTGAGAATCTTTACGAGTTCCTAGGCGACAGTAAAAATTGTCGTAGTCTTCTAATCCATCCGCAGTCATCCAACGAGTACGAATGAAAGGAGCGATGTCATAAAACCGGGCCCGAGGCAACGAATTTGGGCCTCGTGCCAATCCTTACACGTATCCTTCCTCATATCGGAGGAGAATTGCTTTTTAACGATTCCATGCTATGGCCGAGAAAGAGATTGGTCGAATATTCATCTTGCTCGCATATGCGAATCATTGAGCTAGACGGTCGTAATTTTGACAACATCGTAGAATATTAAATGCGTTGTTCCTAACAATTCCATAATTTCAATTTATATTCGTGATATCGAAGAATTTAATTCAATTCGAAATCATCTTTTATTACTTCTATGTATGATTTTCATGAAAAAAATAGAAAAAGAAAAAAAAAAGAAAAGAAAAAAAAAATGACGGAAAACAAAGATTCGAGAATTATTGATTTTATATGTGCGTCATTGATAGCGATCGTTTGATCCTGGTGACGTCGTTCTTTGTTAGGAGAAAAAAAAATTATAGATTTAAAAAGATCGATCATAAACGGGCCCGCACAAATGGACGAATTTTTAGTTGACTATAATATTTTGGCACATAAACCGGTAGCCGTGAATAGCCACGTAATGTACACGCTTTCGTTCAATGTACCAGCTAGCGATATAAGAAAGCCTTATATTTCAGTATCGTCATTAAATGAAAAGCGAATGGATTCTTTCGATTGTCTCGCGTCATTTGGCTTTTTACTACCCTTGCTTAACGGTCTTTCCTATCGGACGTAGGTAGAGATACCCAACTCCATCGACAGCGACAGCTTTTCGCTCGGATAATTCGTTATTTCATCGCTCCGTATTTCGCTTCCGCACACCTAGCCTTTTCTTTTATCGTATTACGAAAAGAAACGATATACAGATATTCAAGGGAGATCTCTCTCGGTAGTAAAAATTCAGCCGGGACAATCTTTCTCCGAGCAAAATCTCGAGAATTAAAGAAACGTTATATCGACTTCCTGAAGTTTATGAAAATAGTTTTATGAAGAAAAAAAAAAAAAAGAAAAAAAAAAAAAAGAAAAAAGTAAGTTGAAAATTTCTCGAAATTTTAAAGGAAAAAGATAGAATTAAAAATATGTTTTAATAGAAAATTGAGAATACATTATCGTCGATTCAATTACATTTCAAACAAATCCGAAGAATATTTCTCATGTTATATCACTTATAATTTTCTTCCGTCCACCAGATATTCAAACGAATAAGAAAATAAAAGAGAAAAATAGTTAAAAAGAAACGAAAGAGAAAATACTTACGCGACATTGCAAATTCAAAAGAAAACGTATCATCCTTCTTAACGGGCGAGCAATCAAAAGGACATTCGTCCGAGGGTTATGTTCGTAACATACCATCGAAGAGGTTACTACAGGACGATTCACTGCCTCTCGACTGCACCCGTTTCGCCTTCCTTTTCTTTCTTCCATCTGTTTGACATAACCATCTCTTTTTCTTGGATTTATTCACACATGGGAAAACTCTTTGAGTGACCACATGCGGTTCTACGTTTTCGTCTCTTTGAAGGAAAAACACATCTTTTTATAAAAGTTTCTTTTTCGCAAGAGGCAATGAGAGGAAGAAGCGGAAAGGATAAAAAGCGAGGAAGAGTGAAAGAAGGATCGAAGGTAAAGCTGTGCCAGCATAAAAGGTAAATGTCACGCGAACGTAATTTATTTACGCGGCCCGAAGAGGTGATGGATATGTCGGTAGCGATAGGAGATTCCACGATAACTCGAATCAATCGATATCGCTTGGCTCGAAGGGACAATGACATCGTTGCGTTATTTTAGCTACACTCTGGATATTAGTAAGAAATATTAGTGTTGGAAATTTCATTTCACCCATATTAAACGATGAGGGGATTTAGTTTTAATTCGATTCATCAATGATATTACTACGAACGAATACATTAATTTGTCTCTTCAAAGATTACCAGTTTTCATACGAATCCCAAGGGTACATATTTTCTACGCGAGTCATCGAAGAAAGCACGTAGCGTGTACGAGCGCACGTGTCTCTCTTATTGTTAGCCTCTAGCTCTTCGTTGTGGTTTCACCCAGAGAGGGAGAAAAAGGGAGACATAATAAAACCCTTTATGTGATCCCGTATCCCTCGTGCAAAAGACACTGAAGGCAAACCCCCCGTTCTAGTTTTTGTCCTCGGCTTAAGCTATATCTCTCCTTAGCTTCTTACTCGCGTGACTCCTCCTCAGACATAATAAAGCCCACCCTCGCAGCCTTGCTTTCTTCTTCTTCTTCTTCTTCTTCTTCTTCTTCTTCTTCTTCTTCTTCTTCTTCTTCTTCTTCTTCTTCTTCGACGTAACTATTACTACGTCCCTTCAAACGTAGCACAGTTTTTCTTTTTACAGCTTTCTTCCTTCTTTTTCTTTTCAATGGGGTTCGTTTCCCTTAACGACAAGAAAGATGACAATCATGAAACAGCATTGCTACTTTGACGCAAATTCGAACGATTTATTGTCGTGATCTTAAGAAACTGCGTCGTTCATAAAATAATATGAATTAATAGAAATACATTTTCACTCACAATTCTAAATCGTGCGTCACTAAGAGCGATTTCTTTAATTGAAAATAATAATTCTTAAAACGAACTCTAATAAGGACGTAAAACTTTTTATCTAATTTCCAATTAATTCGTAAATTTTATGGAGCAAATTTTAATATCAGATTATATAGTTTTCGACATACTTAACGTTTTATACATTCGGTAAGATGTTTCTTCTATGAAGGTTCAAAGACGATTGCCTCGTTACCTCTTAACACGTCGATCGATTGCTTTCTATTTTGTTGTTTTGATAAATTCGGAGAATTAGCTTTCCATGTAAACATTGTCTCAAGGAGACTATCCCAAACAAAGAACATCTATTCAAGGAAGAGATAAGAAATCTCTTACAATATATATATAGGAATAAGTGAGAGAATAGATAGCGGAGTGGGAGAGAGAGAGAGAGAGAGAGAGAGAGAGAAAAAGAAAGAGAGAAGTGTGAACAAGGCAAAACAAATAACAGATAAGCCTTGAAAGACGACGAATGTCGACAAAGCGAAAAGACTACCAGTCGAAGTAGTTGAGTGTTAGCTGTTAAACGTTTCTGTTACTTTATCATCTATCTATATATCTTTATTTCTTTTAATTAAATCAACAGTTATATATATATACGTAAGTCTGAATTTCCTTCTCTCTCTCTCTCTCTCTCTCTCTCTCTATATATATATATATATATATATATATATATACAACATGCATACATATATATTTCCTTTTTGCTTCTCATTCCATATACTATGATAGGAAGTCACAGAAACGGACAGATGGTCGACCAGTTAAAAAGTGAAAGAAGATATGGGATACATAGAAATGAGAAAAAAGTGCAAAAGACACTTTTCAGAGTGGATACTAGAAAGATCACGGATAAGCTGCACTTTCGAAAAAAACCTTGTACCCGGAAATGACATGGCGAAAGAACTCAGAGATATCTACGCTCTCGTTAGTCGAGCTTGATTGCACGTTGTTCCCAAAGAGCGTATTCGAAGCAGATAGCTCTCGACTTTCGTGTACTCTCCATTGCAGTATCGAACAACATAAGAACGTCAAAACTCTATGCAAAATAAGGTAATACTATTAATCAACGAAATGAAAAATTTTTAGTATAATATTAAGAAGAATATAAAATAATTATTGGCGCAGTCATTATTATTGTGAGAATATATATATATATATATATATATACATAAATTATTATAATATAAGAAAACTAGAACAAACGTTTCAAATAAAAAAAAAATATATATATATATATACATCTCAAACGTTGGAACTAAAAAAAAAAAGAATAAAGTGGCGTCGATGAATCAGTCTCATCACGAAAAGTTATGGACTTGCATAAATATATTCTAACATGTATTATCCGTGCATGACGTCAAATTGATCAGCACATCCACGAAAGTTCTTCGACGATCATATATACGTAAATGTACGGTCAAGGAACGGTCATGGTACGATTGTATATAAATGAACTTTAAAACGTCTATTTAAAATAAGAATTAATTGATAGATCGAACGAAAGATGATAAAGATAAAAGACTATATTTGCGTACCTTATTATTTTATTAAATTAATTTCAATTATTATTGATCATTATATTTTACCTATGATTGAGCGAATTCGTCTAAAGATCACGATGGTTAAAATTGCGAGTATATTTTAATAACTAATGTAACGAAGTATAACGCGAACGTTAAAACAAAATCATTTTCTCGATAACATATAGATAAGAAGTCTAAAACGAAGCGAGCATGCGAAGTTAATGACGTTAACCAGAGGGATAAAAAAAAAAAAAGGAGAAAAGTAGCAAGAAGTTTTGTGACGTGTGTCAAACGCAAGTTCCGTCGCGTCGGGTTAAAACGAAAAACGATCTTAAAAGTCTCGAAAATGAGGAAAAGAGGGAAAACATGGACATTTCGTGAGAAAAGATAAAAACGTGTGGCTCGTGTATATGCCTGGCACTTGCAGCAACATAGCCAATAATCGTCTTGCCGGCAGTGATCATAACGATTATGGTGTAAGAGTGCTTGTTGAACGAGCGTAACATTATTATAAAAGAGCCAAGATGTAACTGTAGCAAACGGAAAGCTCGACTTTCTGGGGAAACAAACGACGTGAACGTTTCGCGATGAAAGTACTTTCTGAAAATCGTTCCCAACATAGCGAACAACCATTAGCACGATTATGTCACCGAGAAATAAGCCGAATATGTGAACCCGTTAGGTTATTTATGAAACGTTTTAACGAGTTACACCGAAAGATCGTAATATACTTTTTTATTTTTACAAAACTCTTTTATTTTCTCTTAACGAAACTTTAATAAAAACTATGAAAATCTCGTGAGATCGTTATCTCCTCGTCTATTTATATTTCACTAAAAGGATATATTTCGTCAGATCCTGCCAACGTCAATTTCTTTATTACTATTCGAAAATATGCTTCTTCTCTATCGGAAGAAGTACGCTTGATGCAATCCTTTCTCTCTCGTCTCTTCCAGTACATCTAATTTAAGCAACATTATTAACCTGTTCGGAAAAAGAGAAGAGTTATTATACCTAAATTGTCTATATATTGTAACTGTAAACACAATCTTTTGTTCCAGCCAAGTTACGGCTTCTAAAATACAATGGAAAGTACAGAAAGGTGACTAGGTATTCTACTCTAAGATAATAGATGCTTTGTCGGTAGTGGTAGTCAAGACGTAATATTTGATAACAGCAAGGTTTAATACTACTTGTCTCGGTGGTAACTTCATTAAGTAAAATCGTAGGCGTTCGTGAATTCAATTACAATAGCAATGTCAAGAAAACCATAGCAACATTAGGTAATAATACATATGAGATGAAATGAACTTCGATGACAAGCTTTTTGTTAGTTTCGTCGATACGATCGTCATTCGAAAGAAATTTTACGATGTCGAAATAAAATGTTGCATCTTGTCCGAGAGATATCATCAATGTTGCTTACTTCCCTATTTCAAAGTACTTCCTACACAAGAGTTTGGATTAGAAATTGTGAGTATAACGCTATTTGCTGCAGTAGAAAGGTCGGAGTACCGTAAAGCAGCGTAACGTTCACCGGCAGTACTCAACGAAGAAAGGAGAAGTACATTCTGGAAGAAACGAATGACCTTCGAATGTTCACGAGGACTCTCCAATTTCCTACTATTCACGTACCGACGAGAACTTCGCTCAAAGATCTCCACCCATAGGAGAATAAGGTTCATCCTGTTCGTCTACCATCTTTATATTGCTCCTTTTTATATCTACATATATTTTCTCCGTTAAATTGTTATAAAAAAAAAAAAAGAAAAAAGTAGTATTTTTCAAAAATACCGAAAAAAGAACGTTGACGTTTTTTTTTTTTTTTTGATGAAACCATTGATTAATAAGATTAGAAGATTGACTTCGAAAGAACAATACGAAAGAATTAATATTTTGATTTTAATGAAATTTAAAATCTTTCGAATTTTGTTAGGATAGCGCTACGGGAACTTCCATTTTCATTGAAAGTTATAACATATAAACTTTCTTTTTTTCTTTTTTCTTTTTTTTGTTTTTTTGTAATAATGATTTTGTAAGAAATTTTCAAAGATCGTGTCGAAAAAGTTATGATTGTAACCGGCATAATAACCGTATATATATATATATATATTATCGAGCGAATTCAGGAAATCTGGATTTACTTGAAAGATTCATTCATGTCTATCAGTAATCTTTTATTAAACGTTAATCTTTACAAGATAGACGGGAAGCGTACGTTAATATATCCTATGCTGTCTTCTTTTCAAGAAAGACAAATCGATATGTAAGTATAAAAGATCGGTGTGTCGGCCTTTGATAAAACAAATCGTCGTTATCGTGAGCATTCGTTTCATCCGCATACATATCTTTTTCATCCTTCGTGAGACATCGCCGATGGATCAGCCAAGTAGCAAATAATAGATATATAAATCGACGCTGCCAAACTGAATAATTTGTCCGTATCTAGCGAGCACAAACACTCACCTTTCAGCCCGTCTATTTTCTATGTAGAAGAAACGTTTTCAAACGTATAGTAATGCGTACTATCCCACGGTCTCGTCTTTCACACACCATCCACAAGTTCAAGCTTGCACCTTCCCTTTGACCGTTCACCTCAGAATACCTCGATCCATTCCTCCTGCTGGTTTGATTATTCTTCGATCCTCCTATATGCGAAACCACAAGTCTCGTTTTCTTCTTCTCTTTCTTTCTCTCTCTCTCTCTCTCTCTCTTCCTTTCTTTCTTTCTCTCTCTGTCTCTGTCTCTCTCTCTCTGTCTCTCTCTCTCTCTCTTTCTCTCTCTGTCTGCCTTTCTTTTTCTAGCCCGCGCGCGGGCGCGCGTACACCTGAGTCAACTCGACTCACAACGTTGACTTAGACATAGAGTGTTACTACTGAAAATATTGACACGAAGCAAGTGACGCGCAAACCAATTTCGCCCGTTCTCTATTCTCTTCCTAAACTTTTCCTTCTTCTTTTATCAGTAAGAAAAGTCGCAATACTTCATGGTGCTATAATATTAAGTACATCAGTGACAAGAGGACTATCGGAAACGATCATCTAAATGAATGATTTATCAACATTATTATATCTTTATTGCTTATTCTTATTATTCTTGAATGATAAAGAAACTTTTAGAATAATTGTTTCTTCTCAAGAAAATTCGTTTATTCGTATTAATGTCTCCTTGAAATAGATAATGTAAAGTGAGCAATCATTCTAAAAATGGTTTCTTACGAAACCATTTTACTCCGTTTCTCAAATAAAGATCTGTTAATATCCGAAAATGGGATTCGATCAATATTCGTTCCAACTTCGTTCTGTCTTTTCTAAGCGATCACACATACGTTGTCGAAAAGCGTGTAACGCTTGAAAAATTACACATAAGTTTGATTACTGCAAACTTAAAACATTCATTGTACATTCTTAGAAATGTTACCTGAAAATAAATATTGATCGGCTTGATTTATATTTAAATTTGAAATAATGTTGAATCTCGAATATTAGAAACAATCAAGTCGAGTTTATATTCGAATACGTTCAATGATTTAAAATTAATTCATTGAATTTGACAATTCGCTCGTATTAATCTAAATGAAAAAAAAAAAAGAAAAAAAAAAGGAAGAAAAAAATGTAATGTGGAAAATCCAACCCTTAATCGTAAAAGAGTATGGATTATGCGTGACTTTCGATCGGAAATCTTTTTAAAAGGGAATCGATTTAAAGTCCACGAAAGATAGGAAGAAAGAGAGAAAACGTTTCCTCGAGCGATCGTTCGAGCGCACCTAAGCGAGAAACCTTTTTCCAAAGGTTCGCCCGTATCGTACCATTAACTTTACTAAGCGTCGCTAAACTAACCGTAGTGGCAACAGTTTTTCTTCCTATACTCGATCCTCTCTGGTAAACTTTTTCCGAATGGAAAGCCGTTCAGACGTCGCGAGGTACTCCCTCACGCACACATACAAAGGACGAACGTTCGGTAATACATGCGCACACACAACTAAGAGACTGGCGGATACGCTCATAGAAGTCGAATCCACATTCGTTTTAGTGTTCAGACGCGTTAAACCACCTCCCACTCCCACCCTCTCTCCCACACCGCGCTTTCCTCTGCCCGCTTTCTCGATCTGCCTCGACAAACCGAAAAAGAGAGAAAAGAGAGATTCCTGAGCCTCGTCGGCGAGCATTCAGAAGGAAGCAACGTTGAGCTCGAGGAAAACGCTTTACGATTGAATTCAGTTATGTAAAGGACCGCACGAATTTTGCCTTTCGTTAAATCACCGAGAAACGACGAAGAGGATGAAGATAACAATGGTGGCGAACAGAATAACTTGCCATTCGTGCGACCACTCGTCTTTGACAATCTTTCTTTGAATAACTTCCGAACGGTTTACCCTCTACTTTGCTCTCGGGGTTTTAACGATGACGAGTCCCTTGATTTATGACATTTGTTCGCAGTTATTAAACTTCGTGATGCAGCATGCCGCCAGAAAGTAAAGAAGAAAAATATTGTCGTTCGTGTCAGTGATGTAATTGTAATTGATTTTTATGCAAGTTTAATAGGTATACGTATAGCTTTTCTATTCTATCCTTTTATGGACAGAATCAAGCAACGATTTTTACAATATACGTTTCATTATTCGATGTGGACTTCTACTGAAGACGGAATAGTGAAAATATCGTATGTTCGATGACTTGGATATTGTATAACAAAAAAAGAGATGTCTACTGTTTCTTCGTGCGTAGTTTCATTGTCAATAGAATAAAACGACAACTATAATCGATCCAGCAAATGCTATTTTTACAGCCAAGAATACTTTCTTTCCTGGATTTGTCGTGAACTTTATTACAATCGATAGTCTGAGTAAATGTTCTTCCGCAATTCAACTAGATTACATTAAAAACAATAATCATTCATTCATATTTTTCACGCATAGACGATGATTCTAAAATGTTTTTGCGAATTTGAAACCGTCGTTTCAAAACCATGAAAATAAACATTTTGAAATCGTCTGTTCGTTAAATAAAATATATTTTAAAAATCAATTATTCTCTATAGACTAATTTTTTTCCAGATCGTAAAGTTTAACTCGTGAAATTATAAACTTAACTACAAGCATAAAAGGTCTCGAAAAAGAGTAATCGATTTGTAAAATTTTAATCCAATTAAGAACTTTTGCTCCAATTTGATCCTGTATCATATACGAAATTCCAAAGTAATCAGATTATTCGTAATAAATTGTTTGCAAATTTTTTACGTGAACGAGATGTATTCAACTAACACGATAAATAAATATTCAACTGGCTTTTTAATAAAGTATATGGTAGAAATAGTTGATGAATCCGAGAAAGCATTGTTGCGCATATGTCATTTATTTCGATGAGCTTTTAAACCGCAGAACTGTATATCTGTCTCGAAAGAAGAAAGGAACTAACGCCAAAGAGATTTCTAAGGCTCCCAACGAGAAGGGTTGGAGTAATCGTGGAAACTGTTAACTGTTGCGTGGTATTACTTTACATCTCACAGGAACGCCTTCGAATCGGAGAAAGCATGCATCCATTTTCCTCACTACTTTCCTTATCTGCAAGCGGAATACTCGAAGGAAGTCGAAGCTGTAATTTATGCGAATTCGCAGCACGAAATATCGATGATTCCTGTCGGGATTACGCGACAACTCAAATCCGGAGGGTACTACACCCTCTTTCCCCGTCGTCCGTTAATGAAATTCTACAGAGATGGTTATTGGCCGAATAGAGTTGAGATCAAGTCAGCGCTTGGATGCCTACGTTCGGCCGCACCCGGGCGACGACGTTTACACGTACTCATAATTCAGGCCCAGCACGCTAAACTACCCGCTTTAGAGCTGAAATTAATTGATCCGGCAAGCCCCCTAACGATTATCGAGAAAATAGCTGACGTTGGGAGAACGTTTCCACTTACTACTCCTCTTCCTCCTCCTCATTATCGTCATCTTCTATCCGTTACTCCTACCTTAGGGATTCGTTACTTTCTCATAACGAACGTGCTTCGCGTTACCGTACCGCGATTTCAAGTAATGCGTCCATCAATGAAATTACTTCGTCGTGTAAACTACCGAATGAAAATTTAACATCGACCTATAAAATTGTTCAAACCTTTCAAGAAATCTCGAAAATACGCTAAAGTTGAATTCGACCAATGTAAAACTTCGACACTAATAAAAACTATATTTACTATTAGTAGATATACTATATATATAACTTTGGACTATTTCTAATACAAGAAAAAATTTCTCGAAAGAAATATTTACATTCTTTCGTCTATATTTATCTTAGTAAGCGAAAGGAGTTTCGGTTGTTTGGATAAACTTCCCCTTCCTTACGATAGCATCGGCCGAACTTGTTTTCCGACTCTGTTTACGTCGTGAAAAATATTCATGAATAAAAAACTGCAATAAAAATATGAACAAAATAACAAATACAAGGCCAGCTGAAAATAGGGATGAGAAGGAACAAAATGTAATTCTAACGGCTTTAAGAGACTCGTGTTTAAACCTCGTCGGACGATGGAATGAACAAAGTAAAAGAAGACAGAAAGTGAGATAAAAGAATAAAAAGAAGAGGGAAAAGGATGCGGAGTAAAAAAAAAAGAAATACGAGACTCAGAAAAGCAGAGGAAAGAACATAGAACGAGAAGCGCGGCCGACTAGGAGTTGCGAGAATAAAGAGAGAGAACGAAAGAGAAAGAGAAACAGAGATAGAAAGAATGCGCTTGGAGCATGAGTCGGACGTACTTCTTCGCGTTTCAAAGTAATTTCGTTAAACGCTCGTAGAAACGTTCGTGGGAAGAACGTTGTTTAAATGTATACTCCGGACCACTGGTTCTGAAGTATAGAGAGAAATAGATTGTCTACGAAGAAGAGGAGAAAGACGTTTTTGAGATTCGCGCATGCACCTGCAACTACTACGTCACGCAATGTTCTCTCTCTTTCTTTCTCTCTCTCTCTCTCTCTCTCTCTCTCTCTCTGTCTCTTTTTCTCTCCTTCTCCCGCTCCCTCTTTTTCTTCCTCTGTCATTACTCTCCCTACGATCGAAATAGAATAAAGTACCGACAGCATTGAACCGTTGTCGACTACCAGAAGGTTTACTTCTATCGAAAGTGTAGTGGTAAAAATTTAAAGATCGTTTTAGTCGAAAGAAGATTGAACGGAAACGTACGCACATCGATTTAAAGGCTCTACATCAAATTACCCTCGTCTATCATTGCGTTTATGTTTCTCTCCTACCGTTCGTTCTCATCTACTCTTCTACCTTTTATCTACCTTCGATTTCTCTTCGACGAGACTCTTGAAAAGCAGAGGGAGCGAATCGTTGTGACTCGTTATAGTGGGAAAAATCGATAATACGTTGTGGCCGCGTGTGCAGTAACGTTTTATACGATCGTCGAGTTGGTTAATAGAGATCGCTAGAGAAAAGATGAAATCGAATGCCATTATATGGATGCAAAGTTCGAAAGCGACGAGCCGTAAACCGAGAATGTTTGACCAAAATGATCGAAAATGTTAAGCCAGAGCGTGGAAAGGGTTGGAGCTTGGTGTCGCTTAGTTCCGTGGTGTCGCGAAAGGGCAGAGGAAAACGGGTTCGAGGTCTGTGCCAATAAATTCGAGGCTGCCCGCACGAAAGGACCGTCCTGCGGCGTCGATATTATTAGTTTACGGGGAACAGTGACTAAACTATAGACGGCCACTAAAATAGAGGAGGATAGTCGATAGGATAGAGCAGGGATGGCTCGGTTAGCCGGTAGTTGCGGTGCGGCGTCGACCAGCCTCGCACCTTGCTTGTTTATGCCTCATTAGCCGCAGTAGTTACGTCAGTGCCCTTAACTACCCTACGAACTGAACACCGCTTCGTTCCCCTTTACCAACGCACAACGCTCCTCTTCTATGTATCTCTTCTACATTTCTCTTCTACGATCCCCATCCCAATAGATTCTACTTCACGTATTCTCTATGTATGCATATTCGTGGCTACTATCGATACGATCAACGGGTATCTAAATCAGCTGATCTATAGAGCCGTATCGCAAAAGGAACACCTATGGAAAAGTAATATTTCTTCCTTTATATTGTCTCGAGAGATTCCTTAGGTCAATACAGCAGCTAGTCGCACTTTATGGAAGTCACATCGACCTCATCGTATACCGATAATAAAATTGTACGATATTCTGTCGACGCGAACGAAAGATCTTTATACGAATCTTTTTGCTCAATAACAATATACAAAAGGCCACTTTCGAAAACGATAAGAAGAAAATTATTAGATTGGTTGAAACAACGTGAACTCCTATACGAGCTCAAAAGGAGTATCAAAAGCGTAGTAATGGTCGTACGAATAGCACCCGTGTGTATACAAATGTCGTCCGAGCCTGTTTCCTCTTCGTAAGAAAGGCTGTTAACAAGAGCCAACAGTTATCCACTACAATGAGCCATAACAAAGCTGTAACTGGCTAGAAAGTCCGTCAAGACTTTTCGACAATGGCATTGCCGCAAGCAAGGAACTTTCTCGTCATTGACTTGTACACGCAATTGGCGCATTATTAATGCGCTAGTACTTTGTTTGCATGATACTTGCTTTATCACGAAATTGCCTTTTGATTCTTCTCGTTTTAATTTTCCGGCCCTCTCGAAATTACATTCATCTACGTCCATGGAAAATTTTACGATACTCTTTCTATTCTGTTTGATAAAATCAATTAAATGGATCGAAGTCGTTAGAGTCAAGGAGATGAATTCGCAAAAATGTGAATCATGAAATTCGCGCTCGAAAATCATTCGCTAATAAAGCTAATGTGACTGTGTAAAAAGCTCGTAAAATCTAGAAAGCGGAAAAAAAAGAGGTAGAGGAACGAGTTGAAATAACACGGAAGGTCCGACAACTTTCAAAGAATTCCACAGCGAGTAACACCTTCTAGATTTTTTCTTTCCTTCTCTACTCGACGACACCTCTACCATCTACTATGGTCGGTGTTACTTCTCTTTTCTCTCTCATTTTAGGGTGTCGCAACGCACGAAGGACTCGGCGCATCGGGCTTAGAGCTTTCGGTAGCAAAGCTTTCGCGTAAAACGAGCAACGCTTTACGGTCGTTCCGTACTAATGGAGTTTCAGCTTGATGTCGAAGAGAAAAGAAGAGAGAGAGAGAGAGAGAGAGAGAGAGAGAGAGAGAGAAAGAGACCAGACTAAAAAGTTCAAGTTGCATTCTTTCAATAACGGAATCGTGACGTCCGATCGAAAAGCAGCATTCATGTAATACATTCTTTCGAATTTTCTTTTTCTTCCCTTTCTCTTTCCAAGATACTTTTTTACTTCAGAAAAAATAAAAAAAAAAAAAAATATTCAAATCGTCGGACGACTATTTCAAACTAACCGAAGAATTTCACAACTCGAAGAGGAAGGTTAAGTCAGAAAAAGTTTCAAGAAAAGGACCAAATTGCCACGTGTTGCGCTTGAAAAACATTTTCGTTGCTTTTGCCAAGAGGGACCGACAAATTTTAACGACAATGATTTGTCGTCGGCAATCACGAGTACGAAATTTTCTTTACAAGTTCTTCTCGTACCTTTACGCGAATACAATTGTATTTTCTTCAAATGTAATTACTTTTCGAATATTCCCATTGAATGTACATCAAATCAATCTACATATCTCTATTTTTCTCTTTATGTTGCTGTAATACGTATCTAAGATAATTCCTATAATATATAAGACGCGAAATATGTTCGCGTGTTTGATCGTACTTCCTCATTTTGAAAGATATCATTTGCGGCGACTAAGTTTCGTTCGTCTGCGTAGAAGAGAAGCCGCTAGGTAGTGTAAAGTTTTGCGCGAAATCACGTCCAAGTTGAGAAGGTGCCGCGACTGGTACGCTTGGAATTTCAAACTTTCTTTCTCCTCGACTATACTCGTTTACGTAGAAATTGGGACTAGGAAAATGTTCTAAACCTTGTAACTATAGTTCGATACGCACTTAACTTTTGCGAATTATTTTCTTCGGTTCTCAATGCCTTTTCCAAACGATTTGTTCTAAATGATAGGTAAATAACTAAGTAGTACTTCTTAAAAGTAGCTCCTTGGAATCTTTCTCAAAAGTATTCGACGGTTCGAGAAAAAGGTCTTCATGAAATCTTTACGATGAAATCTTTTCTCTTGAACTTTTTTCCAAATAATTATATATAAAAGATTATATTTTAAAAAGCATAAAAATTCTAATGAAACACTTGGTATAACAGAAGTTTAACAGAAATCCATAACAGCACAACCAATTTACGTTAAACAATGTAAAATTACACGTTTTCTAAATGATTTGAAAGTAAGGTAACGTAGCAATGTGCTCTATCCGGATGACCAAAGACGTAATCATATTCTTGGATGTTTCCTATTCTACGAGATGACAAAACGTATATGAAAAGAAAAAATGCTTCAATTATCGCCCGTAAAGTCTCGTCAGACTTTCACCGAGCGCATTTATCGCGGATGAATTCAAATTGTGACATTTCTAGGGGAAAGGAAGAAAAATAGCAGTGCGCATTAAGAGAGAGAAATAATGAGTGCGCAAGGGAGAGCCAACGAGCACAGAGGATATTTTGTAATTAAACAGGAATAGAGTCCGCGAACCGTTGATTCATCGTTTCGTATTATGGCGGAAATGTTTCGCAATTAAACGAGGTTGCGTCACTGCGAAAACGAGATGCCAAAAGAATTCAACGAAAAAAAAACGGAAATGCTAGCTCGTTTCTCCCACCTCTCGGCGTCAATCCTCTGGGATCTCGTTACCCGACGACTCGTGATTATTAATATCGTTGATAGATAATGAATTCGTCACGAGAAAAAGCTCTTAATCAAGTAGATATCACATCCCCCATCTCCTCGAAATATTCCAATCGAAATTTTTTTATTTGATTTGATCTAATACAAATTTTGTAAAACATAGAAGAAAGTAATCTCAAATCTGAAAGAATTCGAATTGGAATTCACTTTCATTAAAATCGAGAAAAACGCACGATTATGGATAAACAGTTATAACGTGGATTAATCGATTCGATACAATTTTTATCGTAAAAATATCAAAATTTTGATTCGCACGATCAATTATTTCTCTTCCGACGTACCTACATTTCGAAGAAAACGAACGTGCATACACTCACGCTTGTTGCAGACTTTGAAATCTACGTACGAGAGATCGCATGCATGTTTAAAAAGGTCGGTATCTCGGGTTTCTACGAGGTAGCTGTAACGCACGGCAATGGAGCGGAGCCGCTTCACTGGATATGCCGGGGAAATGGAAAGGGAAAAAGAAAGAAAAATGAAAGATACAACAGACGTAGAGAGAAAAAGAGTAAGAGAGAACGAGAAAATGGAAGAAAGAAAGAGAGAGAGAGGGAGAGAGAGAGAGAGAGAGAGAGAGGGGCAGGGAAACGGCAGGAAAGGGTACGGAGAGCGTGGATTAGTAGGGGTAAAAGCACAGAGAGCTAAAGCCCTGCGAGAACTCGTATAATGTTCTTTCTTGGAAACTTTTTTTTTTCGGAGAACGATATGGCAGGTTGAAAAGGAAAAACGCAGCGTGCGCCTGCGAGAATCTAGTATAAAAAAAAAATGAAAAAAAAAAGAAAAAAAAAAGAAAAAAAAACGAAAACAAATTAGGCGTCGTTTAAGAAAGAGCTCAAGGAAACCTCGTAAAAATACTACAAAAAGTTAAATAAGAGTAGTTCCTCGAAAATTTGTCATACATTTAATACAGGCTTAATTTAAGAAAGGCAAAAAAAAAATGAAGATTCTTTACCAAAAGATCGTATAAATTATATATTTTCTCCTTGAATGTCATTCATTCAACTCTCGTTGTCATTTCGATTTTGAAACACGATGAAAGAAAATTCGAAAGGATAGAGAATACACGTGTTACATATTGTTTCAAGTTACCGCGGAGCTGCAACGAATTTTAAAAGAAACTTTTCGATATTCTTCGATATTGTCGGAAAGAAGGAAGTTTTACTAGCTATCACTTTCTGTGCTCTACGACAAACAGCTTGTCTTCGAAACAAGCGTCTTGTAGTTTTCTATGGGTGCCAAACATTTGATTATGATTCCTTGATGAATACGTAATAGATTATATAATCTACGCTTTTCGGGGAAAAAAAAAAAAAAACAAAAAAAAATAAAGCGAAAGAGATAAGAATCCCGAGTATCACGTATCAAAGTGTATTCATAATGAAAACGCGCGTAAAAATTGACAATAATCTCGTTTCATTTGCTCGTGAGAACTTTAAATGTGAGACAACGATGAAAGTTCGTAAATAGTACGTCGCGTATTATTTCGCTCGTATATCACTGTGCTAGAGTATAGGACCGGGAAACGACGAGGGGTGTTGACGTTCGTAACATTTAAAGAGGAGAGTCTCCTCTTGCGTTTGTTCCGACAGTGAACGGGTAGGACATGTCCATTGAAGCATGTCTTTACTAGAATGCTCTTCGTGCACGTAATAATCCTCTTTTCGTGAAAAGTACCTACTGGGAATTTCAGCGTTTGAATTTGCTATGAGCTACGTAAAGCAATGTGAGAGTAAGAGTGAGAGAAAGACAAAAAGAAAAAGAGAAAGGAAGAATAGAAAGATAGAGATAGATAGATAGAGAGAGAGAGAGAGAGAGAGAGAGAGAGAGAAAAGAAGAATAGAGAGACGTGCGAAATGGCTCGTTAGAACGGACAAAGTAGCCAGTAGTTATTCCAGAGTTACGTCAGACGGCGGCTTGTGCGGGTTAAAGTCGAGCTTGAAGGCGGCAATATGCATGTATGTACATACTCATATGTATATAGCTTGGACTTATTCCCCTTGTATTTCCTGACGCGCATACATTATCCCGCTTCTTCGCGCAACGGTTCCCGTCGTTTACAACTGTATTTCAAACTGCGAGCGTAAATCGACGCCGAGTGGTCGCACGCTGTCCCCACGGAAATACGATATAGCAAAGTTGATCTTCCTACGCCGAGATACGTCCCTTCTCCTATAACCAAACTATATGAGTATATAGTTACAACTATATATATACATATATATATATATATATATATATATATATATACCTATATACACATAGGTCCCTCCATCTCCAAGCTTAAAACGATTCCGAATATGCAGTGGCATCGTGTTCGGAGACCAGTTTTCCCAAAGTTCAACGATGATAGCCATTCCTGCAATTTTCAGCAATATTTTGTTAAAAATGATCTTCTCTCAAATTCCATAGTAAGCGTTTTCATAGTTAAAAAAACTTTTTTACATATGCGTATTTATAGAAGTAAAATATATTTTTTAAAATACCATTAGAATTGACCAAGTACATTTTAAAATTCTCCTTGAAATCGTTCGTGTGAATCTCGTCCTCGTATACCATGGATATATTCCGTGTCTACGTTTCAAAGTTTCGACGATTTCGCGCTTCGTTAGCTTTTTGCCTGTATTACCTTAATTGCGGAAAACGTCCATCGCGATTATTGCAGCGTGTTAAATGCAATAAGGAGAATAACTCTCATGTTTCTGAGTTTCTTACCATTTCAATCTTACACGCGATACTAAATGACTAGTCTACGCCTCTTCTTTTCTTTGTTTTTTTTTACTTCTACTTTACTCAACGATGTCGTTCGATCGTGTCAACAAGTTAGTTATGTGATATTGGGTGAAGTTTTTGATGTCACAACCTTTCAAATAATATTTACATAAGTTGATATTCTTTCTCTCTCTCTCTCTCTTTGTTTGGAAACCTCTAAATCGCATACTTGTATTCGATTGAAGGGAATATATACATTGAGAAGGATGTCAGAATAAATATTTCACTTTTAATATGCACGAGTTTTTTTTAATAATATAGATAATTAGGGATATATTCCGGTTTCGTATGGTTGAATTGTTCAGTTTGAAAGTTCGTACGTAAATTGAATCAATTCTTGGGAAATCATTTGATCGATTATCGTATCACCTTTTTTTTTTATCCATTATTAGATAAAATCTGTTTTAATAAATTTTTTAAGTATTATTGTTTAGTCCGCGGTATTACATATACCAATAGGTTATAATATAACGAAATAGGTAGAGCATTTGACTTTTCTTACTGTTTCGAATTTCACGCCAGGATATTTGTTCGCTTTAAACAAAACAACCACGATGATACGACCGTTTTCATGTCTCCCTGTACACGTTGCTAGACATTGCTTGGTTCTGTCTCGACGTAAACAACTCGGAGAATCTCTCAACAATATTCCTCTCTGGGTGTTTCCTCGATTGAAATGCCGGACTGTGTGCATGATGTAATTTATTTCTTACTTAGTTCGAGTCTAATTCGCGCTTGAGATATTCTACAAAATAATCACCGGATGTCCTGTTAATTATCTCGTTCACGTAATACGATGTTTCATCGAGTCCACCGTTATTCTCCAAGCGCTTTAAAACCACGCGGACAAAAATATATAAATTTCTATTTTCACTATTAGAACACGATCGTAAAGATACTAAGGGTACCGGGCTAAACTCAAATAAAGTTGATAAGAGAAACAGTCGAAAGCTGTAAAGAAATATTGAACGTTCTACTGCTCAGTCTTCGTACTTATAACTGTGCAAATAAGAATGAGCTCGTTTTCTCCGAGCCTTAGTGTTTTCCATATCCACGAATACCGTCTCGTAACATTAGTGTAAATGCTTGAAATTTCTCTTCAAGTTCGTTAATGTTCCACCTCCTACCGTCGTTCTCTTTTACACGGCGATGCAAGATCGTTCTTATGCTTTTCCCCGCATACGTACATGTCTTTTGCTCCCAGACAAAAGTTTAACTTTGCAAGGGAAATAGGAAAATTGCAAAAGCTCACTTAGTAAATGTTTGTTTGATGTCGAAAGCGCACACTCTCTACATTGCGTCGTTTGTAGAACGCGAAACGGAAATAAGAAACGTCACAATTCCATTTGTCGTCTATTTCTTACCTTATGATATCCGTTTTTGTAATAAAATCTTATAATAGTAAGAGAAAGAGAGACAGGGAGACAGATAGAAAGAGGAAAGAAGTAATACCTCCATCGAATCGTTCATTTGTTTCGCTTTACTCGACTCGAACGATAAATGTCGTCGTACCTGTGGAAAAATCAAAAGTTTCACTTTTGTAGAATGATATCTTTCAATTTTCGAAGACAAAAAGTAAGATTGTGCTCTCTGTGATTACTGCAATGCGGTTCCTTCCTTTTGCTAACCACTTCCATTCAGTATCCTTTACCTAAATCCATCTTTGTGGTTAAACCAAACCACAAGTCGTAAATTCCAACGAAATTCCGCCTATTCAAAATCTAGTTTTTATTTTTCCCTTCACAATTATTTCAAACGTACATACGTTTTTCTCTGCTGTTTAAACGAAATCGTTGAGAAGAAAAAAGAAACCTAATTTCGCAGTTTCGCGAAGGCAAATAAAAGTCGGTATAATTCTCTACGAATCCGTAGAAGTATGCGCCTACATTTTCTTTTTAATTCGAAGATATATCGTAAATCAATTCCAATATAACGGAGTACAATTAGCTAATAAAATAAAAGTTACATTATAATAATATCTTTTCCTTTCATTCTTTAAATTTATTAAAACAGATTAATCTTGAAAGCTTGAATGTTAGGTAAAAGTTTGAAAATTACGTCCTTTGTTAAATTCACTACTTATTTAACTTTTTCCTTATTTGGAAAATATTCGTCATAATTTGAGAATATGTAAGGTAAGATGAAGATAATATCTGTAAATCTAAACAACCCTATTTATAAAGGGGCACATACGTATTTGCATGTACGTTCTCTTCATGAGAATGTTAATGCATTAATGAACTTTGTAAAGTTTAGTACGAATATTTCTTCGATGCCTTTGATTCTATGATTTTCACATACCCACTATTATTTATCTTTGACAAATAAAATGTATCTAATTAAAATTTATTTCACATTAGTTCTCGCAAGTCTACGTCAAGAAACGTTAATCGATAATATTATTACTTAAAATGGCTTCAATTTCTTGCGATAAGTTGAATTCAAAGTATTTGACGTGGCGAGTTAACGAATCACCTTAAATTTTTATCAATTTCTTTATTATATTTAATAAACTTTTGTTTACCATTAATAGAAGTGTCCCGTATTTTTACTTGCATTTTCGTCTGCCAGTGTTAAAATCGCGAATTTATTTTTAATATTTTTACTTTTTTCTTTGCCATCTCTCATCGATTTATTCATATTCTTATTGCATGAAAGCACGAACAAATTTCATAATATCATTATATCTTCGGCATTTTATATATTTTCTAATGAATTTTAAAATAGAGACTATTAAAAAATAATCCTTTTATCCTACCGAGATTTTCACTAACAATTTTTTATTCTTTTACGTCCTCATTGCTTTTAATGTTGTCAAAGATATTCGTTTGTGTTAAACTTTTTCCTTGGATTATTTACAATAATCCGTATATCTTTCTCTGGTTGTGCGAGCTTTCCGTATCATACATGCATATCTTAACAATGAAATTTGACCGCAAATAAGAGAAAACATTTGCTCGGTTATTTTTCGAAAAACTTCCAAGTTTCGTTGTAGCTAACTCCACAGAGGTACAACTTCGTTTATAAGTCGAACAACATTTACATTAAACTTCGTTTGCATCTAACAGAAATTGTGGTATTCACCACGGGATCTTATCACTACTTTACAATTTTATTCCATTATACTTATATACGTTTAATTAAGGTACAAGTTCTTTACGCTATGGAGTAAATTTTTTTAAGTCAGTTTTATATAAGAATACATTTTTACAATAATTTGAATAATTTTCATTACCTCACGTATATTTTATACATTATCTCTTTAAGCGTTATCTATTCGATCGTCGGAAAAAAATTTGATATAAAAATAATTCATATAGTTGTTAGATCTTGTTAAATTTCAGAATACAATTTACTCGTAGCAATATCGAAATAGAAATCATGACTTTCAACTGTATTTTGTAGGTATGTTGCGAGTCATCATATTCAGATATATATATATATATATATATATATATATATATATTTGTACCTGTAATAGTACGTTACATATATCTAGGTAAATTTGCTTGATGAGAGAAATGGAGAAAGCTTAGACTACCTTAATGTAAATGTAGGAAGTTCTAAGGACAGTTGTAACGTTAGTTCCGAGCTAAGATGTACTATATCAAAGAAAATTAAAGAACGCATCAGAAAAGAGAGAATAAGATAGAATGTAATTCTTAGACGTATCAGAACGATTGATCGTGCCGTATTATATAAGGGAAAAGATAAATCACATTCTCAACTTATGGTTTATATTCGATTTACGAGTTGGAATGCAAAAAGCACTAAATTGGAAGAAAATAAAAGACGCGACTCTTAATCAACTGCAGTAGTCTTTTGGATTCTTTCATTATCGAAGACCAAAGGAGTTCAATGAGGATTCGAAGGGATCGGAGAGAGAACTCGAAGGGTATCAATCGAGCGGATTAGTTTACTGCTAAAAGCGTCTTTTCTTATGATAGAAAGGAACACGAGTGATGCTTCGTCACTGGCTTTTCTTCGTTCCATTCTTGAAAAACGAGACGACGCACGTGCAAGAAACGTTTCATCAACGAAGTAGAAGAATAAGAAAGGATTCCTTCGAATGAATATTCTTTTAAGAAAAAAGAAACGAGAGATAGGGGGCAAACCTTATGATAGAGGGCAGAGAAATAGACGTGCGACGGCTCGTCGGTTGATGAACGTGGAAAACGGATTTGAGCGTTCCCTCTTTTATCAGAAAAAGAGAAAAAGAGAAAAAGAGAAAAAGAGAAAAAGAGAAAAAGAGAAAAAGGAAAAAAAAAAGAGAAAAGAAAGCTCGGCGGTAGCTCGTCGATCGTACAATCGGAAGACTGTATGTCCGTGTTCATGGAAACGTGCTCTCTCGGTGGAACATTTATTGTCCGCCCTCGAGTTCGCATCGCCATGTAATCCGTACGGACCAAACCTACACTTTCGTCTTTTATCGACCGACCGATCGAGTTGGTCTGATTGCGACACCATCTTTGTCGTACGTGATGTCACGCGAACGAATCTTTGACGGACCGTACCTCCCCGAAAGCGCAGTATCCACGAAATCAACTAACCGCTCGGTGTTCGCGCGGATAAGGTAAGGCTCGCTTGTTTATTGGACCGAAGTAATTGCTCGAAATAAAGAGAGAAAAAAGGAAGAGAATCTCGATCTTGTAGATTCCTCGGCCATAAACTCAAAACCAACGACCCGAGTCGACCAAGTACTTTGGCTCGTACGAACGGAACGATGAATCCCTAGATTCTCTTCCGTTACGATGATTAAAGCGATATCCCTGATCCTTCAACATAAATAGGTTATAAATGCCTCTTTTTTTATTTCATTCACCTTTTTTGAAGCTATTTTATCTAGCAATAAGTTAAAAAAGGAAAATGCTGAATCATATCAGATAATTCGAATTGGCGTCAGAACTTCTAAATTATTTATTATCGACATACATACATACATACATACATACATACGTAGTTAGATATTATCATTTTTGTCCGTAAGAAATGAGAAACATTATCCTGTCAATAAACTCGATGATAATCTAACATTACGTATATAGAAATTTTTTACGATATCTCTTGACTCGATCGAATTCCAATTATTTCTTCAATTTAATATCATTCTCGGCTATCGTTAAAATCGATCCTGTGAAAAATCAATCGAGCAGAATAGAAAATCCGGGAAATACGTAGAAGAAAGTAAAGTACACATGTAACATGGTTTACGATACATTCGATTCGACGGTTCTCCGTTTACTTCAAAGATGAAACATCTTACGAAAAGAACACAAATGTACATAAAATGTACATCTATATTCGTTCCGTTCGTTATCTTATTTCTTATATCGTAAAGAAAAATGCAAGGAGGTCGACCTTAAAATATACCAAGCGATATTCTAAGAAATCGATGTTCATTGAATGGACATTCGTCGTTCGAATATCTATGGATTGAAGTATTCGTTAACCTCCGACTAACGATAAGCTAGGTCGTGTCCATACCTTCAAAGGGTTCTTCAAGGTTAGCTCTTCAAGGAAACTCAAAAGTAGACTGTTTCCAATTTTAGTAAGATCTAAAGAAGAATGTAAAAAAGATAGAAGGAGGAAAAAAAAATTCTTTTTGGTCCTTTTTCCGTAACGGCGAAGCGGCTGGCCGTCGTCCAGCCTAGAACGAAGGTGGATTCGGTAAGGGCGGACGTGCCTCGCCGTAATTCAAGTGGATAAGAGGAAAGGTGCTCCATCCTGCGGACTCTCGTTCGCTCGTCTCCAAAGTCCACAAGAAGCCCGAGTACACAGAGGATGCGAATGAGAAAGCCGTGTAAAAAGGATCTCAAGGATTAAGATGACAGAAGCCGCGATGGAGCATCGCCGGAGGTAGACGTGATTCGTGACCGAGTGTCTCGCTTTTGCGAGTATGCTCCTTCGAAGGGCAAATTCCAAAGCAACCACTTAACCCCTTCAGGATTGATCTTTCTAAAGGTAAACTGTATACCGGACGTGACGTCTTTCGCGCGAACCCACTTTTCTGCGACCTTTCTCGACTTTCCTTCTTCTTTTCGTCTTCTTTTCATCCTTTCGCCTTCACTGTCAACGAAGTCAGACGTTTCTAATAAAAACTTAAAATCCAATTATCGCCCTGCTAAGAGAAGAGAAGAAACGAACGTTCCTTATCGACTCATACCTTATGAGGCTTCTTTACAAAAGCCAATGTTATCATTATCCTTCGTAAATCGATTTAAAGATAAATTTTGAAAAATAAAAGCCTAATAAACTTTTGAGTACTTTCTTTCGATCAAATTGACAAGCTAGATACAGCATATCAAATGAGAAAGAGAGAAAAAGAGTGTGAGAGAGAGAGAGAGAGAGAGAGAGAAATAGAACCGCGTCAAATTTGGATTGCCATGTCGATGAAAACAAATCCAAAATGGATTTCACTGACTAACGATCGATAGGCTAACCAGGAGGACTGACAAGAGCTGCCAGCGTTATTAAAGGGGAGAGGAGGATGAAAGGAGGAGGATAGCTGCTGGCAATTATAACGTTGTATAGGATCCACCGGTAAATAATGGGTTCGATCGGTATTCGACCAGAACATCAATCACTTCCGATCAGCAAAGCCAACTGACTTCAGCCTAAATCGGATGGTCAAAGAGAGACGATCGGGCAAGAATTTCAACAAGGAACGTGGATATGAAAATTGTGTGTATCTATAAGATATACATATCTGTCAGGTTCAGAGGATTTATCAAAGTAAAGAGGAGAGATGCAAATTGAAATGATTTATATGATAAAGAACGACAAATATACTAGATTTATTTGCATTTGATGTAACAGGATAAATGAATGAAACAAAGATGAAGACAGACATACTATATTTATAAGAAAATACATAGACAAAGAAAGAGAAAGAAGGAGAAAGAGAGAGAGAGATAGAGGGAGAGAGAGAGAGAGAGAGAGAGAGAGAGAGAAAGAGAAATGGGGGAAGAGATTGATACTAACAAACAAGAAATATTTCATCGGCCCAATGGGTACAAGGTGAAAATGATTAATCAGAGTCAAGTCGATTGTTCGCCGTGAATGCTAGCATTCTCGGTAAACCCATCGCACTGACCACACAGTACGTGATACGATAAGGTCGCGTCTGGCGACTGAGAACGTTCAGATTGAACTCGCAACCGCAGCTGATTGTGACTTATCATTCGCATCGGCTTCAATGGACAAGCCAGAATCGAATCGCTGGTTTGACCAACTTCTATCTACTGTGCTCGATTTGTTGCGGTGGTCTACAGGCGTGGAAGTTGAGACCTCTATCGAACGTCGAGGCGAATGAAGATATTTAATGAAATGTTATCATCGTTGTTTCGGACTACGTCAGAAGGATATGAAAGCACAGAATAAGTTCGATATGTCGCATGAATTCATTTTTATGATCATTCAATCGATTCTTTTCATTTCACTAATATACGTTTACAATTTCTTATTTATCCAATTGTATTTTCAATGATAATACGATCAATGACATCGATCATTGATTTCACGAAGAACTATAATCAACGAGTAATAATGAAATATATTTTTAACTTTTTGTCAAATTCTATTTTTGTCATATCTAAAATGTAATAAGATAGATCATACTTTTCTATAGATCTATTTGAAGATGATTACAGATAGCAAATTGCTTATTTCGTTCGTTTTCCTGAGAACAATTCTTAATACTTTGCCAGAAAGAAAGTATTCGTTTTTACTTTTCGTATCTTACGTATCAAAGTATAAATCAATTTCAAACAACGAATCAATTAGATTTATAATACATAGTAAAATGCTGGATTAAAATTCTCTATTAAAATTCGAGAAATCTTTAAGGCTCTCGAAGTATAATATTAAAATAAAAAAGCGTAAATATATGCGTCTTTAAAGAAATCCTTATATTTGATTAATCAGTTGATTATGATAAGGTAAGGCGAAAAAAAAAAGAGAGAACATTGATTATAAATGGAAATTTTTTCAAAAGATCGATCAAATTAAAACGTACTTTTTCGAGAAACTACTCCAATAAAAAGCTTAGTTAAAAGCTCTCTCTAATTTGACAACCAATTGACTTGGAAGCTTCTTAATTTTTAACGATTTTTACCAATTCTTTCTTCTTTTCCCCAACAAACTTTTCTTTAACTTTCGTTTAATCTTGTTTTTATTTTTGACATTTCATATCCTAAACAGCATACTCGAGAGAGGATATAGTCGAGTTTATATCGACCGTTTTTCACTTTATTTCTCATTGATTTTTCAAGTCAATGCCGTAATAATAATACGAAATAAAATAAAATGTTGTAGGAAATCTTTTCTATGAATCGCTTGATTCAGAATAACTCTATAAATTATTATTTAATTAATTTAATAAAAACTAATTTTTTTTCCCAACGAAAGTTGAATTAAAATAATAAATTTGATAACGCGGAACGAAATTTGATAAGAGTAGATGATCTCTAATTAAGAAGCTTATTAACAAAGCTTCTTTCGACGCAGAACTCTGAGACTACTACTCGCTGTGTGTTTGTATAACATAATAAATTATAATTATCCAATTACTAAAGTAAGGTCGCCAGGAAAAACTCGGGACGAATATTGTATATACACTAGTTTTCTTTAAAGCAGATTACGGATTCTCATTACTCGCTGCTACGACCAGGAGTTTCGTTCCACTTGTTCCGCTTTTTATCGCAAAATTGGATCAAATCTTCGGCCTCCTTTCTTCCCTTTTCCTTTTTCTTTTACTTTTACCTACCTGCTCCTTTCCTACTTTCTTCTCCTCCATTCTGGATTTGTCTTCTCGCTTACTGCCGTGCAGATTCGGTAGAAGAATGCGTCGGGGTATACGAGTGCCATTTTTACATTTGCATATAAATAAGAGAGGATCGCGCGTGGGTCGAGCGAATCTATGTGCCCTCTGTGCGCTTATATACCTATGTACATACGTATACGTGCTGGCAGATTTCTTCGTATATACGTTAATAGGACATAAAGGTATTCGGGTGCTCTTCGACGAAGTATATACTCCGAGAACGACGTCTCTGTTATCACGTGGCGGAACGTACACGGACGGAAACTCCGGTATAGCCCCTTTAATCGAACCCGTTACGAACTCGTGGATTTTCGTTACGCCTAGTCCTCCTTGCTTTTCCGTACCTCTACGTTCAACTAATGTTTAGCAACATCTCTCTCTTTCTCTCTCTCTCTCTCCCTCTCTCTCTCTATTAAACTTGAAGAAACTCAAAAATAATTAAATGCATACGGAAACGAGAAATTTTTAATCTTTACGTCGTTTCAATTTCTTCGAATTTGACAAAGCGTAAAATGTTGTTACAATTGAAATTTCTTTTAATATTATTTTTAATCTAATATACGTATAAAGATTTGTTAAAAAGAGAAACAAATTTGTACGAATGATTGTTTTAATCAACGTTAAATAATTCATTCATGGTTTAGAATGCGAAGAAAATTAAAATGAAAACTACGAAATTCAGTCACGAAGCTGTGAAATTTCGTTAAACACGAGGAGGTGTCGCGAGAGAACGAAGTGCGCACGATACGGAGGTGTAACTGGAGTGGATTGAAGGAACGCAATTTAAGTGAATTGGGCCGTGTAACCCTCTTCTACCCGCATGTAAATAGATTTTAATATACTAACACGTCGTACTAGTATACTAACACGGTCTATGCGAAGTGTAATTTCGAGCGTTTAACCTCGAGAGGGGTTTGAGACGTTGAAAGGGTTGCCGTCGAATGAAAGGACATGGACGTACGGTGCCGTATGCGTTGGTTCGTCTACGGTGTCAGATTTAACAACTTTTCATGACAATGTAAAGCGGACCAATTACCCGTGTTAATTAGAGATCTTTGCTTTTGTCAAGATAACGGTATGCACCTGATAATGGTCTGAGGGAAAATTGCACGCATTATAATCTACCGTCGCAAAAATTAATTCATGCCATCTAACCGTTTAATTATCATTCGAATGAAATAGATAAATGCACAAATATTATACTTTGTCATTGTCATTAAATGCAAAACACGAATGGAAATATAAAAGTAAACAACTAATTAACTTAGATCGTTAGTAATATTTCCTTATAAATAAGTTTATTCTAATGCTTAAATGAAAGGCAAACAAAATATAGAAATATTCGAATATTTTTTTGTCTTTTTTAAATTACATTATTTTTTTAATTGAACCAAATTTTCCGAATTTTTAAACGTATACGAAGCAATTTGTATACTATATATAAAGTATATAATGAATTTGAAGAAAAAAAAGAAAAAGAAAAAAAAAAGAAAAATTGAGTTTCACATTGAAGGAACAACGAGAAATATAAAGAGAAAATTCTTTTTTAAGTTTAATATTGAGAGCGACAATCGAAAAAGCACATATGCATAGAGTCACATTTATTCATAGATCTTTAAAATTATGCTTAAATATTGTTATAGATATTTTCGTAACTCTGTTCTAAATATTATCCCATGTAATTCAATTTCAAAAAGTATCCGAATATTTATATGACCAACCGTATATAGATAAATACATACATATATCGAATATACCGGATGGGACGACGATAAAAAGGTGGGCTTATTTGTAAAAGCACTCGCAATGCGAATCGTGGTAGATGTTGAACGTATTCCGAGAGAAATTACGATAAATAATCGTCGAAAATTTTCATGAGAATAGCAGGGTGGTGGCGCAAGCACGAGACGCCACCCAAACGCAACACAATGCCGTCTGGTTCTATTTGCATAACAATGTTTAGCCGTGAAAACAAAGCTCTGTGACGGACCGAGAGACCGTCGTTTCACAGCGCCTTTGGGCAAAAAGTGACGTATTAATACCAACTGAATTTTCGGTAGTGTCGTCGGACTTAATTTTGGCACAGCACCCTGTTAATTGTTCAAGAACTTAACGTTGCCATTTGTTAGTGCAATCTTCAAGACCAATACAGTTGGTACCTTTCGAAAGACAAATAGAAACGAAAAGCGAGTCTCTCTGTTTGCGCAAGGAAGGTATCACTTTACCAGATTAGATAGCTTTTCGATGAAACCGTAACCCGAGCAGAAAATTTTCTTATCATTTTCTTTAAGTATATAAGATACTTTCGAAAAACGATAGTCATCCAAAAGCATCTTTCCGTAGCATTTCTGATCAAAAATCCGAAAAGCTTATTTTTGTTTGAAAGACAGAATAAATATAGTCATTTTCCATTAGTATTTTCTTATCAAATTAGATAAGGTATACTTATCGAATCAAATTAGGAAGGAATTTTAAAGTGAAATCAGTTAATCGTTAAGTACCAAGATATAATCTTCATAGATATGGTATTTAGAATGAAAAACGATAGTAACATCGAGAAAGGAAATGCTTTTCTGGAATTATTCGAGAAATAACAAAATAAATTTAATCGTACATAATTTTACATGTTCTTAGGATCGAAACAAAAGGACATGTAAAACGAAGGAAACAATAGCGTGCGTTAAAGCGTATCGATCGTTCGTAAAGGCGCACGAAAGCTCGGAAAATCGGCCAATCTCGCGCTATAATTTGCCGAATATGTATCACCGTGCGGCGCAGCGCGGCGCGGCGATTAGTTCGGAAAAGCAGCAGTTTGGTCTCGGTGAAATATCTCGAGTGAGCACGGATCGAACATAACCGTAATACGTAAGGGGACATTGGTTGTAACGGGAACAGAAACATTATGTTCGTATCTGCTTGGTCTACCACCTTCCCACAGAACTCAATAATTTCGGCAATGGCCACGAGCTCGAAAAAGGTCCGGTAGTGTGATGCCATGAGAAAGGGGGTCGAACACGTAGCACGAAAGTGCGTGATGCACTCTCGTGGCGTGCTCGCGGGCAGTAACCCTAAATATTAACACGTGCCCTATGCGGCGAATTGCACTGCATTACCATCGCCAGCGTGGTCGGCCATTACCGTGGAAATATTGAATTTCGTTATCGACCTGAAATTATCAGGCTGACCCGACGCTCTAAGGACAAGCATTACCGGACTATAAAGCCCAGAGAACTCTTCAAAGGGTCGTTCAACGTGTGCGTCGAGGTTCGTGCTGTTGTTGAAGCTCGAATATAACACTATGTTTTCGAACGATGTCTCGCAGAGAGGTAAGGGAAGTGGACAAAGCCGCGTATAGTTGGCGAGCTCTAAAACCGGTAGGTAAATGTACAATACATACGTATATATGTCAAAATTTTGTACCTGTTCTAAGGCAGAGAAAGAGAGAGAGAGAGAAAAGGACAGACGAAATATCATATCGAGTACGCTTTAAAGACGACGATTATTGCCGAGAATATGGCGAACTAACGATAAAAACTATTTTTACTTTTCTATTGTGATCCTTGATACAAAATTTTTTTTCCGCTCGTTCGAAACGTTATAGAGAAAACAAGAAACAATCTTCCGTCGAAATGTCCCATTGAGACTGTGCATCGTCAACTCTTTTCGTCATACTTTCATCGATTTCATCGAATGAAATCAAAGAAAAGCAAAAAGAACGATCTTATATTCCCAATCTTTCATTTTCCCATTTCCTTCTTGGCATTGAATCCACTTTGTCGTCGAACTTTCAACTACCTTCGCAAAGAGAAAAGGTTGTGATTTAATTTAAAAGATTTTTTTTTTTTTTCAAACGAAACATACACGTGTTACGTCGATTTTTCGTTTAATGAATGATTAGTTGTGTTACGAATAATGAATGAAGTGGTGTTACGTTTGTTCGCACCTTACTGTGTCGTTTTATCGTACATTAGAAAAGTTAACGAAGGAAAAGATAACCGAAACGATAACGGAAAATCGAAAAGTAAGAAAAAAACTATGACAGATCTATTAATTGACATAGTCAAATTGCCGTAATGCGTCACGATAGAACATTTGTATCGTGAAATTTCATTTCGTTGAAATAAATTTCATCGCGTTGTTTCCAAAGGCGTATCGCGTACTCGGTACCACGATCAAGCTTAAAGAAAGAGATCCCCTCGATCGAGCCACGCATGTTGAAAAAAGAAAAAAAAATGAGAGGGGGATTTTGTTAAACCACCGAGGATATTAAGCTCACTCCTTTTAAAAATCTCTTCTCCGGAATTCTCGGTACAAAACAATGGAATATACCTCGTACGAGGTCGAGTTGTGGGAAAAATAATTCAACCTACGTACGAAGCATGCAACTACCAGCTCGTGTTCTTCCCCCTGGAACGAAAAGGGAAAAGCAAATTTTTACGAAATATCCCGGAAAGGGCATGGACGATGTTATCTTTGTGCAAGCACTACTTGTCGATGTAAAGAAAGAAAAAAAAAAGGAAAATCAATAATAACAAAAAAATTCTCTTGGCTTCGTAGCAAGTAAATTTTGATAAAATCGTGTGGGGAATGATATCCGATCGATTCCATGAGGTTTCAGGATGCAGAGAGTAATCGTTATTTTGGTTAACGAAACTGTACAACCATTTACGCGGCCGTATTTTCATTGTGACGATGAGAGAGAAAGAGTGATGGTGATTCGAACGAGGAGAAAAGAGCTGTAGGTGCCCAACATCTGTGGTACGTCACGATAGAGTCAACTGCAACTACTACGTATCTCACTCCCGATATGTCTGACTGTATGTCGTTATTTCTACTAAAATCCGTTTCGTACCGAACTGGCCTCGAACGGACGCGCGTCGACATGTAGTCGGACAAAATCCCGCAAATATCTACCGAAAACCGACACACATTTTCGGTGAGACTCATTGTCACCGACAGAACGTAGACAAAAGAAAAGCTGTATTCTAATTCGTACGTTATAATATTTTTTTTCTTTTTTTTCTTTTTTTTTCTTTTTTTTTTTCTTTTTTTTAGTTTTCCAATAAAAAGAAACACGTAGCTGGATTTCTTTTTTTCTTTCTTCCTTTTTTTTTTCTTTTTTTTTTTTTTTTTTTCGTTTATTCTCTCACGACTCATCTATCACGTAACACGTTTTACACTATGTTTATTTAATTTTCTTTTGATTTTATTTACTTTTCTTCTGATTGACGAATCAGAAACAATTGGCAAACGAAAGAAAACAATTTTACTTGTTAAAATTAATCCGAAGCTTCTGTAGCCATCGATCTTTTCGGAGTTCAACAATTTTCTTTTCTCTATTGCAACTTTAATCTCGTGCAAGACGTAAAAGTGTCACATGAAAGATTCGATACCTTCTATCGTAATCCTTCGCCTTGCCGAACTTTAATCTTTTTTCAACTTTACACTATTCACTAGCTTTCGTTTTCTTCAAGCTTCTTTTTTTTGTTTTCTTCTTTTTTATTATTTTCTTAACTTTCTTCATTCGTACGTAGAATTATTATAGAAAGTTTTTTTTTAAATCTTTCAGGCTCTCGGTATCGTATATGTCGTTTGTAATTATAGCAACGATAGGACGTATAAAATAACAAGAACGAGTCTACGAGCGGTAACTCGAACTCTTTATCTCGCGACGTTATTGCGGACGAATATTTTCCGTTCGAGGCTCTTCTCTGGCGTGAGAGAGTCACTCCATTAATCTTTCGTAATGGTTTCGATCGTCCTTCCGTAGCGAACGTCCGTGTGATCACTCGCCTGTGTACGTATGGTGTGTATATGTGTAATGCATTCACAAATGCTCGTTCGAAATTCACTTTGCTTTATTTAATCTCTTTCGCGCGTATCGTACTCCACGTTCGCTAGTTTATCGATTGAAAATATCGAATAATATAGTCATAGGTTGCTTCGATACTACGACGTTTACTATCTTTCTCAAACACGAGCGAAGGAGAAAAAACGAAGGAGTAAAAAAGGAAAACGAAATTAGCAAGGTAGCTTGGTTATCAAGGTAAGTTTTCCTTTGTGGTTAGATTATCAATGTGAAAAGCATAACAACGGATAGTATCTAATACTACCTGGATGTTATGTCGAGAACAAAGGAACGAAAAAAGTATGCGGTCATTTTCCTCTTATTGCATTAAATGTATTTTATGCAATAGGAAGAGGACAATACTAGAGACGAAAAAGCAGATCTTTATAGAATCATTCAAAATATTAAAATACATTGTTCGTATTACAAGATTCAAGAATTAACATATAGCGTCCGTTCATTGGAATCGTATATTCGATGAAACCATCGACAAGAAAGAAAAGATAATACTTGTGTAAATATACCGAGGCACAACAAATATCGTTAACCTATTTTCTTTAACGAATCTAAAGTCGGACAAGTGTAAACGAATCATTTTTTACTGTTCAACTGTGATACGAAAATATTATCGATATATTCATACCGTGGGATATTTTTTCATCGATAGAAACAAAATATCGAGAGCGTCGACTTATAGCGTTGTTATTTGCGTTTCCGGAGGTCGTGAATATTTTCGCGAAAGGAGAAAGGCATGGAGGGAGGAAAACGGCGTAGAATAACGTGGTAAAGAGGATGGCGGACCGAGAATCGGGCGAAATATTGGAAAGCGGGCTGCACGGCGAGATAAAACGTTTCATAAAACAGACATCGATTCCATATTACCCAGCACCGCATCGACGTGGATCTAAAGCTACATCGTGGGATTCCCCTGGGTCCCTGGATATAAGAGCAACAGAAATGGCGCGAGGCGAAAGACGATGGAGGAATATGCATTTCCTTATTGCATCGAGTCGCATTCTATCCACCATTATTTTTTCTACTCGAACGCATTCCACTAATCAAAGTATTTTTATCGGACACTTTCCAATACCACGATCTGATTAAAATCATTTTTAAATGAGATATAGTATATATATATATATATGGCAAGAAGGGAAGTAAAAAATCGAAAAAGATATTAAGGTCAAATTATTTTTAAATAAGCATCTTTGGAAAAAAAAAAGATCATATATAAATATTCTTCATGCCGAATAATATCGCAATTTCATAATTTAATAATGCGAATGCATAAACTTTGTCATTGTGATTTATTTAATGATATTAAAGAACGTTTCAGATCGAGGTATCAATCAGCTAAATAACATCGAGGTATCAATCAGCCCTTTCGTCGGATGGAGCTGAATGATCGATCGATCTTATACTAGTTTCTTGTTAAATGGTTCCGCCTCGTAGAACCATCCTCACTAATTTCTTTTGCTTCTTCGATCGAGAAGAAAAGCATAGAAACTAAATACTGAAGAGAAATAATCGCGAAGACACATTTCTTGCACCGAACGACACGTCAGTTTTTTTTTTTCCTCAATATTTTCAACGATTTTTTAAATCACATTGTTAACCATAACACCCGAAGCTTTATCCTCATCAATCTCTAACGGGTCATTTGAGTCCTCTCTCTCTCTCTCTCTCTCTCTCTCTCTCTCTCTCTTTCTCTCTCTCCCTTCTCATCGTCTATCATTGATCATTTATTTAAAAAGCCATTTACTTGGCCTATTTTTCACGCACAATCGTGTGCGTGCACTCGCTAATATATGTGTCAACATTATTTTTCACGTGTAAATGAAAAAATACTCGATTAAATTATTAATATATCATCTGTTCGATCGTTCGAAGATAACACTTTTCATTAATTTTCTCTAATATTGGATAGAATAAATGAAATTAGAATTTATTTTGTGTAAAATATTCCAAACTGTATCGTAATGGATATAACAATCGTAACAAATTCAACGCTCACATGAAATATTTGGAAAAATTAACGAGTGAGAAATAATGTCGAACTTTATAAATTTCTAAGTCAAATTTCTTCATTTCTATGGATCATAAGAATTAAACGATTCGAGATTAATGACAGAATTTTTCTTTTCTATTTTACTTTTTGCAAAATTAATCGGACAAAAATGAAAGATATATTCAGACAATCAAATAACACGGAAACAATTTAATCATATTATTCTCGTACGCGTGCATGAGATTCTTTACTTTTAAGTTTTCCCTACGTATCGCTTTAATCATATCGACCTGTTAATTATTTTATCGATGTAAAATAATTATATTTTCTCCGTATGGATAATATTCAATGCGGTTTCTAAATGCTTGCCAATGAATCACCGTATTCTGAAAGATTCATACTTTTTTTTATTTTCGTCGGGCGATGCGATATTCATTGCTCGGATTCAAATTGGATTGGCCGGAAACTTTTTTATACGCTTTCTCAACAGTCTCGCGAATTTTTCGAATTCTTTGCAAAAGTGGAATACCGTGACTGTAAAAGCGAATACGACAGATTTAAAGAGGAGACCAATCGATGGAATCAGTCCAAAAAGAAATACGTGGTTTGTTAAATTCTCTTTATTCGATATTCGTGAATGTGAAAACCGATACTTTGCTATTCAACATATATCGTTATATGAAGATATCGTTCGTATAATATAATTAATCTAAGAAAATTTGCTATAAAAGAATATAGATTTTTTAATTCAAACAATACATATTTTTTATTAATCTTGATTAGGAATTCACTCTGCAAACTCTCGGAATAAACTCTTTAAAAAATAAATGGAAATAATTACGTATTATTTCATTTCAAACCTTTTAATAGACAGATAAAACATTTAAAAATTGGTTCCAAGATATATATAAAACCATTATCGGGAATATATAGAAATGTTTACTTTTAGAAATTTATATTTATATCTGAAATTTATATTATTTATTGAATATATAACATTATACTAATCCAATGACTGTAATATATAATTAAAAATAAGCAAGCAACGTTTACAATTATTTACATTAAATCTAATTTGATTATGCTGACATTAATTAAGGCAGAATCTAGCCTGAAATAACAATTCTTCTTTTAAAGTATTATATGGATTATTTTATATATAGATAAAAAGTATCGTGAATTTTGATTTTCTTCGTAAAATTTTACATTTGAAAATAAAGTAGTAAGTACATTGGAGAGCAATTTTTTTTTATGAATAAACTTTTTCTTATTTCAGAATCGACGCCCGAGAAAAGCCAGTGACCAAAGCGCAACATTCCTCGGATTCAGGAGTATTTGGTCCACGAGCTTACTTTCGAACTGCCTTTCCCAGACCCGCAGTTCTCGTGATAGATGATATAAAGAGGCACGATGCGGCAACATATAGATGTAGAGTCGATTTTCGAAAAGGCCAGACGCGAAGTTTCCGTTACAATCTCACCGTCATCGGTAAGACTTACGTTATTTCTCTCTTTTTCTATCTGTCTTGAAAGTAAGATGACTTCATTTCTTCATTTAAAGATGACAAAAGTATTAAAAAATTTCGAGAACAAAGAAAACAAAGTCCAAATTATTTATAAATTTCTCTTTATTCCTTACTTTTATCAAGTCGATTAAATGTATATATATATATATATATGTATATTTCGATCGAATCCTATGCATATATATAGCTAAATACTCAGAACCAAACGTTGTCAAAAACTCGATTGATCATTCGCATCGAATACGAGCTTATCGAAAATAGTAGAGACGCGATATCGAGTGTTTCTTTCACTCGTACGATATTACTACCACCCACGTACTGCCACTACTACTTCGTACTTCCAACGATGGCGAAAAGTGCACTTCTCGTCCGTAAGAGAAGAGAGGGGAATAGGTGAGTCTGATCAAACAAATGGTGACTGTTGAAAAATGCATGAACCAATCGAAGACGTGCTGCCTCGACTGACTTTCTCTCCTCCTCTATCTCTCTCCTCCTCTCCCCCCCCCCTCTCTCTCTCTCTCTTTCTCTCTCGATTTCTCTTCGAAACTTTCTTCTCTTGTGCGTCAGCATACTCGTGTCATGACGCACACGTACGTGAATCACCGCTTTTCCCAACCCTTCTTGATAGTTAATCTGCAATGGGAATCGCTTTTCACATGTAATCCTCCTATCATGTTTACCTCGTTTCTCAAGTTCCTCTAAATATTAAGTGGACTGGAAAGTAATGTCGTTTCTGCGCATGTCAATATTTGATTGTAATTAAAAATAAAAACTTGTTAAAAATTTATTCGTTTGAATTTAATTTAAGATAGCGACATTACTTTTCGGTCCACGTAATAATAAAATTAATACGATTGCACGCATTATGATTAAGAAATATTATAGTTTTAATAAGTATTCAGTCATGATATACAAGAAAGAGTTTCATTGATCATAAATATAATCATTGAGAATTATTCCTTACACCCTTAAAAATTGAAAGTATATACATACTCTTTATCATATTCGTTTGATATATTCGATTCGTATCTCGCGGCTTCAGAAATTGCACTCGAATCCAAATAGTTTTACTTTTACGTTCTTCGTGGGAAGAGTTATGACGCGGTAGTGGTAGTCGATCATAAAGTCCGCGACATACGAAAGTGTAACTTTCATGGAAGGTCTTCAAAGCAGTCGGTTACAGTAAGGTCGAATCTAGGGAAGCATATAGCTCGCGGCAGGAATATAACTTGGAAAATCGTACTTTCGATCCTTCGATGCCGAAATCCATCTTCCGCGCCAATTCTTTGCACTTTCCCTCACCTTTAACCCATTCGCATGAGGTTAGAGAGTGCGCATACGACGAGGGAGGGCAAGCGAGCGGAAGCAAAGAAGGGCAAGGGAAATAGGAATGACGGGAGCAAACTCGACGGAATGGAAAGGAGAAGCAAGGCCATAGAAAGAGAGAGAGAGAGAGAGAGAGAGAGAGAGAGAGAGAGAAAGTGGAAAGAGGTGAGGGTGAAAACGGTATAAGTGTCGCAGTGCAGATTTCAAGAAGAACCTTCGGGCTAACGTGGAATTTCTCTTTCTCTCTTCCTTGCTCTCCCTTTCCCCTGAAAACCTGCTCTGTATCTTTATTTCTCTCGACTATGCGCACGCACCCTTCAAACTCTTGACTCGAATCTATCTCTCTCTTTTTCTTTCTCTCTCTCTCTCTCTCTCTCTCTCTCTCTCTTTCTCTCTCTTAATCTTTCTCTTTCCGTTTTCTCCTTTGTCCATTCCATGACTTGCTCGACTGCAATACAGAGAAGAACGACGACGAATACGTTGACGACGAAGGCTGCCCTTGTGCAGGACGACCGAGTCAAACGTACTTGAGGTATTCCAAAAAAGAAACGAATGAAATTGGCTGCCGTGGATCGCTAGGAACCCCCGACGGAGATCGAGGTATTTTCATCAGAGAAGATTGGTTCCCGTGAGTTCCTAGATTGCGTCCCTCCAAGCTCCTGTGGACTTTACCAGACTAACCGCCGTCCTTCTGCAAACGATGCACTGCCAGAGCACTATGCCCTTTCACTACTACCTCCCACTACTACCGTTACTCGCTTCTGTTATTCGGTTTTTTCCTTTTTCTACCATATTACGTTCAATTTCTGCGAACCATGCTCTCTTTCTCTTTTCTTTTTCGAATAGAATTGACTTACTCTTCTTGACCAATTGAACCTTAATAATACACGACAATAGAAACGAAAATCTTAGAAGTACGAATCACTCTCTTTGTAGAAAATGATAATGATTATAACGACCACTTTCTATCTTTTTTATAAATTAATAAATAAACAACGATAAAATATGATTCTCATATCGATCCTCAAAGAGGTAATTTGTCGCAAGCGGATCTAAAGTTAATTAGTTTACGATGATAAAAAAAAAAAAAGTATCGTACTATCCAATCCATATTAAAAATAAAATTTATCAGAAAAAAAATTTGCGATTTTTCCATAGGAATCACAGATTGATGTGTTAAATTAGTTTTCCGGTCATCGCGTGAGACCGTATCGTTCCTTCAATGCGCATAGGTATATGCATTTTTATAATTACTTAAAGATTAGATAGAAAGAGAAAATGAGCGAGAAAATGGAAGAGAAGGAAAAAAAAAGAGAGGCACGACACGATCACGATCATGACGATGACGATGTATTAATGCATAAATGAAATTGTGAAGCGCATACGTTTAGAATCACCTGTTTACAGAGAACAATAATACCATGGCCAACATCGAGGTATTATTACATTATCGCATTACATATTGTATCATATCTAATAATGTAATATTATCATATCGCATATGCACGCAACACCATTACCCTTTTCATCTGATACGCACGAACGCACACTTATCTCTATTATTTATATTACGAGGTGCCACATTTAAACGAAATTTCTGAATATGTAATTGAGCATTACGCGAGAGAAATATTTGAGTTTAATAATATCTCTTCAAAGTATTTATTCTTATTTTTTTTTTTCTCTTTTCTATTTTTTTTTTCTTTTTTTGCTTTTTATTTCCTAATTACATTCTTTTTTCTGATATTGCATATTTTTATTTTTTTGCCATAAAAAGTGACGTAACACGACAGTTTTTCTTTGTTGCATCAAAGAAACATATACAAAAGCATAATTTGAAATTGTGTGTTAAATTCTTGCATATCTCCACAGATAAGGTCAGGAAAAAGTTCATGCGACGAGCGCTACAAACTAGCACGAATCTCCATGCATTAACAATTCCGAAACGTATCGGAACGACGTATAAAACGTGCTCGGCGATGAAGAAAGAACGAAAGAGAAATTTTCTACTCTCCGACGCTTCACTATTATACGAAGTATACAGACTCCAGCGTACATGTAGGATAGTAAGCGAGCTTTACTCGGAGAGATTCAAAGGGGAAAATAAAGCTGCGCCGCTACGAGCGCGACAACTAGCTTGGATATTTTCAAGAAGGCTTTAACGCGTACGTTTTTGTCTACCGAAAGAACAGCCGCATGTGACAACGGCGGAAACCGCGCTACGACGAGAAAACCGGAATCTGTCGCACGACATTACCTCACGCTCGACAACTCTCTCTCTCTCTTTTCTCTCTCTCTCTCTCTCTCTTTCTCTTTCTCTTTCTCTCTCTCTCTCTCTTTCTCTTTCTCTTTCTCTTCTATTTCACTCTACTCTATTCTCTCTCACTCTTTCCATTTCTCTCTCTCTCTCTCTCTCTCTCTCTCTCTCTCGTACGTTCGCTCGCTTTATGCATTGTCCTGCCATGACGAATTCGACAAGAAGTCGTAAACTGATAAAAGAGGAAGACGAAAGCGCCATGTTGGAAAACTAAAAGAAGCAAAATTTTGTAAGACTTTAGTACCTTAACTTGATTAAATATCAAGTCGGAACAATTTAGTTATCGATGTCTTCGTTTAAACGAAAATTGGAAAACGGATTAGAATTTCAATAATTACCGTCCATTATTTAGAAGATAAATTCGAATTAGTCAGTGAGAAATCATTCAAAGATAGAATAATATTTAAATGACATAACGAACTATTAGAGCAGATGAGAAATTCCAACGATCGTGCAGAATAAACTATGATGTTAAATTTTCTTTTAATTAACCTTTCCACTTCTTTCTCTACTGTCTCTTGTTATCCTTCTTTCTTCTTTTTCTTTTTCCTTTTTTCTTTTTTTTTTTTTGATTTTGCCATTTGCGGATGAATCCGACTTTTTCCATCGCTTCATTTCTCGCAGATAAATATGCACATTATATTGTATCACGTTAGACGTTCTATCACGTATTTTTTTTTTTTTTTTTTTTTTTTTTTTAATAAAATCTGTATAACTATATACTTGTTCCGTTGCTTTGTGAAAAGTGATATGTTTCGCGTGTTGACATAGTCAACTTTTTTTTTGAAAGTGTCGTACTATAATGTTTTTTCCGGCTATTATTGCATCGTCACAAGTATGAACGAATAGCAGTATGCCTTTGAGTCGGTAATCCTTTCTCGTCTTCCTTTACTTTGTATGTATATATATATATATATATATATATATATATATATATATATATATATATGTTTATATTCGTCGACTAATGGAAAATGCGGTGGAAATGCGAAAGATATAAGAGGTAGATAATAAGATATGAAAAAGTAAAATTAGAAAAAGTGACTCTATAGTAACTTCATCAAATAAACAAATAAAAATACATAATTTAATCTCTTTTTAGACCCTACTAATTAATTCCGGTGACATTTCATTTATATACTAAAAATTTAATCATTTTATTTTCACTGTTTCTTAGTTCATTTCTTTGTCTATAATCAGTATAATCTATTATCTTTGTCTATAACAGAAGAACTGTCAGCGACCATTCGCGATGAATCACATCGATCAATTCTCAACAATTTGACAATTTCTACTTCGTTTACAAATTTCGTTGCAGTAACTACGATCGTTCATATCATAAGAATGATTCGAATTTTGATTTATTATCATGTAATTACGATTATATTTGTAATGTAATATCGAGCGCTTACAAATGTGACGTAATTAATAGATTATTTAATCCTTCGGGAATCGTTTTCTTTGGGATTAAATTCGTTCAAAGAAGAGAAAAAATATATTTCGACTATTCTCCTTGATTTCACGCTTTTGCGATGATCTTTTCAAAACTAAATTTCATCAAATATTTCATATCGCTCGGTGGTCATGGATAACGGGAAAAGGGAAAGAATTGTGAAAAGAGTAAAGAGAATGTGAAACTAACCATAAGAACAAACAGGCCGAACCTTGGAAAGGCGAATAACAAACGCGGAGAAAAAAGGAATGGCCAAAGGTAGAAAAGGTAGAAAAGTTAGCAGGAGGGTTGACAAACCGGGCCCGAGATCAGAAAAACGGTTCACGGAATCGTATGAATTTATGACCGACATAAATCGGAGCTGCTGGCTCGCGCGTACCATGATTTTTGGAAGTCTTTGCGAGTATGCCCACCAGATTCTCACCACTCTGCACGATGGAATCTACGAGAAAAAGTGTGCCCGCCCGCTCAGAAGCCAATCGGAAGGACTACGATCTCGCGTGGATTTAGAAGCCGGAACACGTTCGCCGAAAATCTCCGTCAGATTATATCGCGAGCGACGATTACCTTGAGAATTTAACTTTAGATATCCTTACCTTTAACGTTTCTGGACAAGTTATAATGCAACGATCGGTGTCAGCGTTAAATCGAATGTAACGAAGAGGATGAAGAGAAAGAAAAAAAAATGAACAGAAATGTGAATTGTTATCGAATTTTTCATTGTGCCTATAAATTTCTTCTATCGACAAATCGAACGTATTTTCTCTTCCTCGTACCTCTTTAATACGGATAAAAAATATCATAAAGGAGTAAAAAGAATAGATGGTATTCGCAATTCGCACTGCGCTGTCGATGGAAACAAAAAATAAACAACATTTTCTTGCTTCGCTTACGATTATACAGAGAATAATCGAGTTCACGATACGTACGCCTTGTTGCTAAGCACAAGGCACGTTGGTTTTGGTTTACCAAAGTGTGCGCGCAATTGCCGAAGGGTTCTCGTAACTTGAACTAGCATAGAAAGGAACAACCGTTGTCAACCGCCATGTGATAAACTACCTCGAACGCTAACTACGAGCGAATTATTCCAAGTAGATGTTCCTTTGTTGAAGAACTTTCCTCGACACTATAGCTCCTTCTGAGCATTGGGCAAAAAAAAAAAAAAAAAAAAAAAAAAAAAAAAAGAAAGAAAAAGTAAACTCTCTCCGAGAAGAACGTTTGACGATGCCGCGATTCGGCTCGACTCGGCCCAGGCTTAAGCCGCGACGCAAAGCTCAAGTATTTCTCGGCCATCGAGAGAAAGAAAGAGAGAGTGAGAGAGAGAAAGAGCGGCTAACCAAAAACGAGCGGTAATCGCGTTAGTTCGCAGCTCCGACAAGAAACCCGTGAGACTCCGCGAGAGAATTGCCACCTGTTTGGCCCGAAGTAACGCGCACAAACTCCATTTGGCGTGGCCTTTAACGGTAACCGTACGATCGTTACGCTCTCGAATACTATCGTAATTAGTGGGATATCGAAGGAAGGAAGAGCGTGCGGTTAAATAAATGTCCGACGAATTAACGTACGGCATCGTTCGATGCACCATCGGATGCCGTGCTTGGCCATAACGGCCAAGAATTAACGGGCTTATCGACTAGAAAGAAATACGAATTTCGAAAACGTCGCAAGCCGTAATTTGCACGAGGGATGAAATCGCGCAGCAGCCGTATGAGTTCAATCGAGTATATCATCGCACCGACGAGGCAAACGGTTCGCATTAAGAAAAAAAAAGAAAAAAAAAAAAAAAAGGAAACGAATCGATCTATCCTATCGATCGATTGATCGATCCTTTGATTCGCAAAATCGTTCGCTGTACATCATAGTTTCGTTATCACGGTATTTCTACCCTTCTCGAGTTTTCTTAATAAAGCGTTTGCTTTCGCATCGTCTATCTACCACAACTGTTTATTAAATTTTCAATATCTGACCTTAACGAAAATCTTTAACGAAGCATTTTATTCGCGCGACCTCTCGAGTTTATTGAAGAAGCTTTTTTATATCCTAGAAATGGAAATTAATTAACAGATCTTTAGTAGAATATCAACGTAACGAACACATAATTGCTGGAAAAGTTTTTAGTATTTATTCATTCACTTGACGTAAGAAATTGTAATTAATCGGTCGTATTTTCTACGGTATATATTTCATTAAAATATATTAATAATAATAAAATTTTCTAATAATTATTCATTCACTATGTTTATTATCAATCGTTAGAGCATAGAATCTACTCAAAAAAAAAAAAAAAAAAAAAAAAAAAAGAAGAAAAAGAAAAAAAATTCTACAAAAAAAAAAAAAAAAATTTTTCTTCCTCAAAGATTCCATTAAAAATTTTTCACAATATCTTTAATTTACGACATCTGAGGGTTTTCTAGATTGTTTCGAATTATTACGAAAGAGAATTTTTATCAAAAAGATTCTTACTGTTTCTTTTACCTCCCTCGGATTTCCAGAAAGATGTTCCAACAAAAAATAGGGAGAAAATTCAACGATCTTCTCGACAACGAGATAGAATTCGTCCCATGTTCGTCTCGTGGATATGTGCCGAACCGTAATGTTTCGCAAATATTGGCATAGAAATCGGCTCTTCTATCTTCTACATGTAACCATCTCCTCGGGGCCACATCCCACAACCACCATCATCGACATCGTCACCATTGGCATCACCATCGGCGCACACCTACCAACGACGTCTTCTTACTCGTCGATTTGACTGCAGACACCTAAATTGGCTCGATACATCGTACGAACGCGGAGCGAGTACATAACTCAATAAGTATACCAAATTTTCCTCGTCGTTCTATTGCAGGCGAATATTTCACTAGAAATACCGTCGACGAGACATCTAGCGGTCTCTCAATCGCTCTTCTTCTCCTCGTTTTCATCCTCCTATTCCTCTATATTTTTTTACTCCTTTTTTTCTTTTCTTCTTTTTATATAAAATACTTGTATCATGTACCGCCTCTCCCTCCCCCTCCTCCCCCCTCCCATTTAGTCCTAAAGATGGATTTTATCATACGTGACGATAACTTATCTATTGTTCAGTGATATTTCTTTCTTATATGTTAATATCACTACTTTCTTCGTTAACTTCCATTCGTTAATATCTTTACATACCATTTAAAATAATTTTAATAAAACATTTTTACGTACGATAACCTTTTTATTGAGAAAGTGCGAAAAAGAAATAATTTAACGTCGCAATTAACCAACTAAAATCGTTATTACGAAGAACACAAGGGCGCATTTCCTTTCTTCCAAGAGTTTAGATTAGACACGAGTTCTCGCGGTAGCTCCTTAAGTGGCGGACATTACGATCGGCTGCTTCGCACTAGTTCAAATCCACACCTACGTAAGCAGCGATATATCTTCGATTTCGCTAATACGTCTGACCTAACAAGTTTCTTACTGGGAAAACTACCTCGCCATTCTTCCTATCGTTCTCTCGCCACCACCACCATCACTACCACTAACACTTTTTAACTTCGCAGCACTTATCTGCTGGCTTTACCTTACAGTGGTTCTCGCAAGCTGTTATCAAACTTACAAAAGTAAAATTAATAGTTCATTAAAAAAGAAAAAAAAAAAAAAGAAAAAGAAGAAAAAAAGAAAAGAAGAAAAAAAGAAAAAAGAGAAACAGACGTATCCGTATGGTTTCAAAGGAACGAAAGAGACATAGGAGCTCGATTTACTGTCTTGCAAAATTACCCTCACTTGATCGTTATATATCTAATAACTATCTCGATGATTTTGCGAATGAGAGTCACTGACAAAGCAGAGTTACGTGAAAGCTCCCAGGGACTCTGACAACCGGCCAGCAGATTTTAATATTTGCAGCCATATCTCAGTAGAAAGAACTTTCGCCTGGAAAAATGGCGAGCTGACTCTCACTTAAAATCACTTTATACGAATCGCGGCTACTTTTTCGCCGGTCTCCTAAACCCTCCTCCTTTACACCCCCATCCCTCCACATTTTCTCTTCTCCCATCTCTTCTCCCATTTGCCCAATCTTCGCCTCATCTCTTTCTCGACCCATAACCTATATCCCATGGAAAACTCGCGAAAATCCATTTCGCCGCTCCGCTGTCGTCGACTTCTGGAAACGTTCGCATTATTCTTACGAACCCTCGGTTCTCTTTCTCTCTTTCTCTCCTCTTTACATTATCCGAAGACATATAGCGTCGGATAACATTTTTCGAGAAAAATGTCCGTTGCTCCTTATCCCACCAAAGATCCGGATGAATACTAGCCTTCACGTTTGACCGTAACCCAGAACCAAGAATATATTTCATTCTTACTTTCGAGTCATCAAAGATATAGGTGGTCCCTCTATTTGTCCATTAACTATAACGAATAGAAATGAATTCTATTCTTCCTTGTCGATATTATTGGCAATTACAATTAAATTTCATTTGGGAGAATAATTTTCCAATTCGATTCTATCGTAGATATCGTTAAAGGTAAGCAAAAGACGTTTAGTTACCAATGATAATGAGGACGCAGTCGAATAGCCTCGAAATTTCTCTAAGTTCTTAACAGGTAAGTAAAACCAATAAAGACCCACACAGACAGTTTTACTCCCGGCATTCGTATCCGCACGGAGCGGTAAACGAGGCACTAAGGAGTCCAAGGACAGCTATTCGGTCGGTGAGAATTAGACCACTTAGGCTTAAATACCTCGACGACTGCTCATTGGCTTTATCGTAACTTTTAAGCTTGCTCGGAAAACTTCCAATCCCAAAAAAGAATTCAGCTGTACGCCTCTCTCATCCACATTTATCTAACTTAATTGATCATTAATGAAATTTCTTTAATTAAAAATTAATTTTATCGATTAATATTACTCTGCTGATATTGCTTGCGGTTGACAAGATAAAAAATAAATAAGAGAGATTAATCGTAGTTGATAAGAAACAAAACGAACTGTACGGAAAATACAAATGTAACGAGAAAGAGAGAGAGACAGAGAGATCGAAAATTAGCTAGAATCATAGCTATTATATTATCGATGTTTCTGTATACTATGCAATTTTCAAACTCGTTATAATTAAAACGTCATATCCATTTGACTTATTGACTTACTGGTATCGATTGGCCAATAGGGATATCTCGTAAAAAGAAGAATATACAGGTGGATTCTTCATATGGTTAATTCCGATCAATCAATGAATAACTTATTCTCTTTCATAATTTCCTGAACCTGTTAATTGGAGAGATCAAGTTAACTCGTCACGAACATACGTCACGCTTCTCTTCTGATAAAAGATTAAATGAATCATTTGTTTTTCGTTCCAACTAAAAAAAAAAAAAAAAAAAAAAAAAAAAAAAAGAAACATACGTTCGGAATTTTTTACTTTATGATACATTAATTTATCCAAAATTTCCTGTCTCCATTTTAATCATTGTTACACATGATTGAAAACAACGATACTACTTTCAAAAAAGACAAAGGACTTAATGTATCTTAATTTGTGAGCGCATATTTGTAAATGTCGATATAACTCTTATGATCGCGTCAAATACAAATGAAATGTCCTCAAAAATTCAACGGTAAGTATAAAATGGAATAACTGAAATGGATTTTCAGGATTGTTCTTCGATAGAATTTTTCGGCCTACATCCTTCCGGGGTCAATAGAAGTCAGAGCGGATAATGTGAGGATATCGTTCCTGAAATCGATCAGCATGAATTTGATGTTTCGAATGATGAAGTAAGAAAAGAAGAATGGATGGAAAAGGATGAAAAGAGAGAAAGAGAATCGTTGAATAGAAGAAGAATAACCGGATTCTCGCTATAGTCAAAATATTCGATTAAATGTATCTTTGAGAGCGTATAAAGGTATATCGAGATGTAGCTTCATAAATTCAAGACGATTCCGTAGCGAATTTCACTCCTGCCACGCCGTTACCCGTCGCTTGTCCTCGTACTACGACTCGCGTACCTGACTACTGACCGTAAAAATTTAACAAGGATAAGTCCGTATACGGAGAAAGAAAAGGTAGGTGAAAAAGAAAGAGAAAATTTATAAAGGGGGCGAGAATAATCAAATGCAAAGGTTAGAAATGCATGGATCTAAAAGCAAAAGAAAGTGAGAAGAGGAACAAAATGAAAACCAGGAAGAGAATCGAGGAAAAATTGTACGGCGATTCCGAAAAAAAAAAAAAAGAGAAATAAAAAGAAAAACATTCAAAATGAAAGATGATCCCTGCAACGGACTGATACCGAAATCTATTGAAATCGTATATTTATTTCCTTCAGCCATCTATTACGCCAATTAAAAAAAAAAAAAAAAAAAAAAAAAAACTAAACTTTTATCATTGATAAAAACATTCAAATATATAGTATGTATAATTTGTAACTGCGATTATTATGTTTATATTCAGCAAGCTCGAAATTCTAATGACATATATTACAAAAGATATTATTAGTTTTATTACTTTAATAATATTATCTTTTGGATTATTTTAATAGCAGGAAAAGGAAAAAAGGAAATCAACGTATTCGTACTTCAATCGATCTCATAAAGAAACAATACGGTTTGTAGCATCGAATGTGTACTCAATATCTATTATTTAAGATAAAATGAGAAGGAATGAAGGAAATTACGAAGGCTCATAATAATAAGAACAATCCGTGCGTAGAAAATATAATTTTACGTAATACACTTTCTACATTTCAATATTGATAAAATCATATAAATATATTGAACGTTGAGTTTCAAAGAACGAAATCGAAATATTTTTTACAATTTTAAAGATTTTAATTACGTATTACGATGATTTCAAAGGAACTAAAAAGAAAAGGAAAGGAAAAAAGAAGGTAATACTTTACCTTTTAGTCGAAGAAGAAAAAGAGAGAGAGCGAGAGAGAGCAAAAAGAAATAGCGACGATGTTTTCCCTCCTAAAGTCCTAACCGTCCCTTCTCTTCTATCTCCCTCGTAAATGGTTACTTCCATACAAGCATAGAAATACGCACATTCTCGAAAAACTTGGAAAAGTCCCCGGCATACGAAGTGGCATTCGGCAAACATCGCACGGCTTTTCAACTGGCGCGCGGGCGTACACGCAAGACCAAGAGCTTCAGGCTTACGGAAGGCTTATTCAAATCGTTCGAAGAAAGAAAGAGAAAGAAGAAGGAAAAGGGTTGAAACGAAGCAATGGCGAAACGGTCGAGGTCTAGAGCTTACTTCTTCTTTCCCTTTCCTAACTCGTCTACTCGTTCTTCTTTTGAGAGATCGACTACTATACACACCGGTCAGAAGAAAATAAAGAAAAAGAGAAAGAAAAAGATAGACGATTATCTCGGATTAAAATGTATATTATAATATGAGTATTCGTAGACGTCTCATTTTTTCATTGACGAAGCTTTTTGAATATTTCGAGTATGCACGCACGCACGCATGCATACACGCAAGCAGGAACTCATGCACGCAAGCAAATCCTTTATACGTAGCTTTGATATACTTCAATGTTTCCGAGGTGTATGATAAAATTGATTAAAAAAATTGGTTGTATCGAAAAACGGCGCGGAAATGACACGCAGAAAAAGAAAAGAAAGATATTTCTTATTTACGATCATTTTCGTAGACGCTTTAGAGGGCGCGTTCCGGTTACGACTCTTGGACCTCCGCCATTCGTATATCTCGTAGGAGTGCTCTCAGTAGCCTTAAGGGCGCTAGGTCACCGTATGAATAAATAAATAAATGAATAAATAAACGAAGCATCCTGACTTTTCTCGTAATTCTTTTCTTTTTGCTCTCCCTTTTTTCGCTCTCTCTCTCTCTCTCTTTCTCTCTCTATCTCTCTCTCTCTCTCTCTCTCTCTCTCTCTCTCTCTCTCGCTACTTCTCACGCTCGAACCTTCTTTCGAAGCCTACTCTTTACGAGTTCCAGTCAAAAAATCTCGCGAAAGCCTGAGGTATCTCTCTCATAGTCGATACATTTCTTTCTCGCTCCAATGATCTTTTCGATTATATTCGTACGTCTCTTTCCTTGCGTCGATTCCGCGTTCTCGATTCCTCGTTCCCGATTCCTTGCCTTTTCTCCTAGAAAATTCAATGCGTTCAAATCTTGCCACATTTCACTCGATTTCTTTTAGAAAGTATCTCAAGCACGACTTTATTTTCAATTTTGTAGTAGTACCCCTTTATATGTATCTATATACTTTCGTATAAATATGTAATATGTGAAAATGAGTGGATTAACGAGAAAATTATAATGTATTTTGTTAGTATGAATAAATAAAGTATAGATGAATAAATTATAAATCATTAATAATAAGATAATATCTAAATAAGGGAAAACTTTATGACTTAATTTAGAGTAACTAAGAAAGTTTATTTCACGTAGTTTTGGGTGGAATGCAAATTGCCATATTTGAAGATAAATATGGCCAAAGGAATACTCCTTATTCTCGATACTTATATGCGATAATTATAAACGATGAATCTCCGAGAACATTCGTGACGATTGTATAATAAATTAAAAAGTGTTAGAAAGAATTAAGAGATACTTAAATATTCCTGTTTATTATATTCATTGTATTATATATTTAATGTATTTATTAAACTATTATATTTTTCTTCTTTAATTTACTGTCTCATATAAATATATTTCTTTCTCACTCTCTCTCTCTCTCTCTCTCTTTTTATATCTATTTTATTGGTTGTTTTTTAGTTGTTGTTGTTGTTGTAGTTGTTATCGTTATGGTTGTCGTCGTGGTTGTATGGATATGGTTGGTATGGTTGAATGGTTATGGTTGTATGGTTGTATGGTTGTATGGTTGTATGGTTGTATGGTTGTATGGTTATGGTTGTATACTTGTCATTGTAGTTTTAGTGGTAGATGTCGGCCACGACAACCATACAACCATACAACCATAACCATAACCATACAACCATAACCATTCAACCACACCAAACATATCCATACAACCACGACGACAACCATAATGATAACAAACTACAACAACCATAAAAACAACAACAACTAAAAAACAACCACAACTAAAAAACAACCACAACTAAAAAACAACCATTACTACAAAGGCAGAGGAACCGGGTAGAACTTGAGAAGGCTGAGATTCGAATTAATTCACGACCTCGTGACGACATTTCTACTTGCATCGACTAGCTTGTATATCGTTGCACTTTGCTTTGTTGCAACCTTACATAACTCGTATTATAATATGTCACAATATAGAACATTTACGGTTTGATTTTAAAGAGAACCTTTTATAATAGTTTCGACGATGTTTATTAAAATCTTAGCATATATAATTTTTATAAATGATGTATACTCCCTGAAATTCTAAAATTCAATAGTCAATATCTATTTTATTCTTCAACAGATATTCTCCCTACTAAAATCTTAGCATATATAATTTTTATAAGTGATGTATACTCCCTGAAATTCTAAAATTCAATAGTCAATATCTATTTTATTCTTCAACAGATATTCTCCCTACTAAAATCTTAGCATATATAATTTTTATAAGTGATGTATACTCCCTGAAATTCTAAAATTCAATAGTCAATATCTATTTTATTCTTCAACAGATATTCTCCCCGAAGACAGCGCATTCTTTCAATTAATTGTTTAATTGTTTGAAATTAAGAAAATAAAAGAATTTTATGGATGATTACTAAGACAACAGCATGACGATAAATAAACGAAAAATCGTAAAAGTGTACGTTGCATGCAGTTTCTTTTTTTGTTCTCTTTCTCATAAATAATCTAAGATCTCATGAGAAAACTACTGCGTCATAGAGTTTGCTTTTTAAAAAAAATATGCACTGGATTCGTATGGAAACCTTTTTCTTCGCTTATTTCTGCCGAAGTGAGAAAAAGAAAGAGAGGGGTGCACTTTCGAAACGTCCGGGATGAGAACGACACGTCACTTTTGTAGGTCGTATTTCACAAAAGTGGAAACACCTGCGTCCGTTTTGACGTACACGTGGTTTAGACGACATATACGACGAGGTGTCGCTCGTCTTCCGGTTTTATCGAGGAATACGACGATCGCGTTAGTTCCGTCGACGTCAACGACGATACCAAGAAGAAGGGTGCGAGAACGGCCAACGACGAGGCGACGACCGTCCATTGACAAGAAACATGAAGGATGGCCGCGACGAATGTTCCAAATAAAATTTGACATTTTTATTGACATAGAGGGATGAAACGTCGATGGTTCCGATATCTCACACTTTTTCTACGTGTCCGTCTATGTTACTTACTTGTAAATATATGAAAAAGGAGTAATCTTTCATAAAAGAAAAGTTTGTTAAAGGTAAAGTAAATTAAAGATGAATGATTGATAGAAATGTTTACTATTCGCTTTATCCATTAAAATTTAATAACTTATTTAATTGTTTTGCTCAATTGATACTATTGTACAACTCGTATGTACAAACGGACTTCATCTCCCTTTCCCTTTTCGTTTAATCAATTTATTTAACCTCTTTATATTTAATTGTAAGTGCAAACAATTCCGACGAACGAGTCTCGTTAATGAAACGCATTTTAATTTATATTTAAAATATCAAATCGACTGATAATCGGTTTTTTCTTTTTTTTTCTTTTTTTTTTCTTTTTTCTTTTTTCCTTTATACTCTAAAAACACTTCAAAAGAAACGTTTCACTAAATGCAAATAATATTGATAGTCGATAATCGTTTATTTTCTCTACGTGAAATATCACACCATTGCTCGGGGCCCAGTTTTCTATAAGGTAAGATTCTTGACGTTAATCGAAAATATTTTCAAATATATTTATTTTCCTAAAGACAGCGAATAAAATTATGAGATACAATTTTTCCGATATAAACACCAAGGAATAATAACCGCATCTATTATCCTCGAAAGATTACAAACCGTGATCATTTTAATAAATTAATCGTTCAATATACTATCGTCAACATAATCCAAAAGCAAACGCGAAATAATGGAAAAACACGTAGATAGTTATAGAGACAGGGGTCTCACGGACGATATACATTCATACAAATATATGTACATACGCGAGATTTAATAGAGCGTCAAATGTTCATCCCATGGCATTTTTAACGCACCATTAACATCCGTTAAAAGCTTTAATGCGGATTTTCGTGAAAAATTTTCGATCGTGGCACGTAAAATTTATGATTAAATTTACGACGAGTGAAAATATTTCTTGGAAGGAGTAACAGTGGCGGATCGTGGCTTTATTTGAAAAGCGATTCTCCCTCGTAAAAGAAAGGTCGCGTATGGAGGAAAGTAGCTTGCTACGCATACCATCGTTGAAGATAAATAATTCTTCAAGAAAATGTGGCAATATTCTCGAGGTCGGGGACAGAATAATAAGGGAATTTTTTTGCAATATGTAATTTTGCGTTTACCAGTGCCATAGTCTTATAGAATCCAAATTTCTGAAGAGTATAACAAAGAGAGAGAAACAGAAAGAGAGAGAGAGAGAGAGAGACAGATAAATGGCATATCGCAGATTTGGTCCATTCGCACCCGTGGTTCACACACAAATACTGTCGGCAAATCAATTTTTATTCTCTTCGATATGACATCCTGATATAACCACAGCTGGTTTGTAAATATGGCTGTGAACCGATCTATTCGTTATATTTCTCTCTTTTTCTGTCTATTTCTCTCTCTCTCTCTCTCTCTCTCTCTCTCTCTCTCTCTCTCTCTCTCCCAATCTCGTTCTACTTTCTGCGTGAGTATACACGTATATGTTTTATGAAAAAAATATGTAATAAAATCTGCAGTTGATTCTACATCCAATAACGAGTAAATAGTAAATATGCGATTTATAATTTGTTCCGACGTGGGATACCTACCACATGATTTACGAAAAATTTCATTAATCAATCGAATCAGGAACTATTTAAAGCAACGTCAAAAACAACAATCTTAATTTCCGAATATAAAAAGAGAATGTTGAATTATGCAATGAACAAAATTTGTTACACTACCAAAGAATGTTAGATGATGTCGGATCAACGTCATAGCTCGACGGAAAGATATCACATTGAATAATTTAAAGAAGATCCTTATTAATCTCTTAACTAACCATTAACTATTCCGCTTAGTCATTAATGCAAAATGTGGTTGACTTTTCATCTGCTATTCGAATCCTACTAAAAATTCATGTTTCGTTCGTGGCAAAAGCGACATTTATTTTTTATGAGTAAAAAAGAGAGAAAGAGAGGGAGAGAGAGAGAGAGAGAGAGAATAGGGAGGGAGGGAGGGAGGAGAGGAAGAGAGAGAGGACCCGGCAAAGTTTCAATCAATAGCAAAAATCAATAGTGCTAGCTCAAAAGGTTCACGTTTCGAAGGGGGATATAGAATTTACTCCAATTTCTATTTCAAGCAGTCTTAAAGCTAGTTCGTCCGACTACAGATACTCTCACCACTTACGGTAATGTTTCTGCTCGTCTGACAGTGCTTGGCTATTACTATTGGGGAACCATTCCCTTGAAATTTAACGCGCTTCCACTTGTCTGACTTAATAGCGGCTCCTGCCACAGACGGTGAGGCGCGTTTCTCTCTGTAGGAATTACCAATTGACACGAAAGCTTTCACTATGGTCAAGGCACTGGAATCTAAAGCTACTACTACGTTATACTGTTGCTCTAGCAACACACTTGATCGCATATTCTAATAATTCAACAATAAGTTTAAGCCTTGAATAATTAAGTGTGATTTATAGTGTAGACAAACGATACGTTATTCATTCAAAAACGTTTTTCCAAGATACAGTAAATAATTTCTTTACTCTTCCCTTTAAATGATTTAAATAAAGATCTTACATTTAAAAATAATTTAAAAGGATAAAATTCAACCTACATTGCAATTGTCGTCCATCGACGATTTCGCATTTCAATCTTACACACAAATTCCATTTGTCACTTTGCCAGTTTAAACATTTACCCAAGTTAGGGTCAAATAAGAAACTACGGGAGAGAATTGAATTTACGAAGTTTTGGATAACTTAGTGTTTTAAAACTTAGTGTTTAAAAATATAATGGTGAATCCAAGCACGAATCCCGATCAAACCGTATTTTTCCGTATACCTATAAAACCAAACACATATATAAGAGCTTTAAATTAACTCGATTAAAATTACGGTCATTCTATTCTCTGTAGTGTAGCTATTCTATTCGTTCTCTATATATTTAGAGAAATAGACGAGTAAAACTATACGTCGTAACTTTAACTTGATCGTAGAGAGAGAGAGAGAGAGAGAGAGAGAGAGAGAGAGGTAGAAAGGTAGAGACAGCGGCAAGTGTGTAAGTGCGAACAGTTCCTACAAATGTTCTCTCGTATGCGAAGAGAGGGAGAATAGCTATTTTCCAACCGGCCCTGAAATTATCGGCGCGGTCTGAGCGAGGCCCATTGATTACAACTAGTAATTGCCATTACAAGCTTCCTCTACAGGCTGACCCCTTCTCTACTACTCTCTTTGTCCTTTCTCAATACTCTCTCCACGTTATTCTCTTCCAGTCTGTTCGAACGCAAACGAACTTTCCCTTCTGTATCGCGTTCGCAACTCAACCACATTTCTGAATACTTTCAACTATAGAATTCAAGGCACGACAAAAGCTTCGTGCGTCCGATTCCGACGAGCTATGCAATGCTCAATGATAGAACGCTTGACGCAGATATCCTCGAACATCACTAAACTCACTCGTATCCAGACGCCATTGTATTATACCTGACCTCTTTAATCTATCGAAAAGTAAAAAAGAGAGAAAGAGAGAGAGAGAGAGAAATCGAACTAGCAAGTTCACGACAATCATCCTCGTCGTCCAACTTTAAACTCTTTCCATCTATCAGAATACTCGAAGAAGTAAAACGCTTACGGAGCTCTAGTGAGTACTCAACGAAACTATCGTCGCTCTATCCAAAGCCAATTTTTCGTTTAAGAAAATTCGAAAGGAGCCGACTTTGTGCGCGCATCTCGAGCTTCATCGATCGTTCCTTTTCGCCTTCTTTTTTCCTTGTCCCCTCGCTGCCATAGGAAAGTATATATAGTATAGATATATGTATATATACACACACATATATATATAGATATCTACGTATACTCGCTAAAGAAAGCATTCGCTCGTATTTCCAAAGATCATGGTTTCTCTCTTCCTCATTTTTCCTCCCTCTACGTTTGCCTAAAGCGATTTAAAAAAAAAAAAAAAAAAAGAAAAAAAATCAGTACGCGCCTACATGCGGATACGTTTTGACAAGAGACGGCAAAATAATTCCCAATACGGCTTCCCGTGATTTTTCTTCCCTTCGTGCTTTCCTCTCCCCCATATACCTCCCTCCCAACGCTATTTCCATTCGATCCATATCAATTTTTACGAAGGTATCGAACGATATCGATCGGCGCACGGAAAGTCCGTATACCAACGCAACGGTGAATGCATTCTTTCTCTTTTTCGATATGCAAGCAACGACGTATATATGCTTTCTTTCTGCGAGCAGAAGCGTTATCTTGCCGTGCACGAGAGAATAAGTAGAAAAAGAAAGAAATGATGGAAATAGGAGGACCGAACGACGTTGCGAGTTTTCGTGACAAAGGATTGTGTTCGTCGATGCATTCTCCTTTGATACGACATGTACGCATATCGATTGACCTTTTACATAATTCTCTTTAGCTCAGTAATCCGATGGAAGTAAAAAAGAAAAAAAAAAGAAAGAAACGAAAAAAAAAAAGAGAAAAAACAAAAATATGACTTCTTCATAAAACTTGAATGTTAAGTCAAATAATTTAAAACTCCTTCGTAATTCCTAAAGATTAAATTGTGTTAAAAATACAATATCGATTCTCTAATTAAATAGTAAAAAAATGATGTAACATATTATAGAGAGAACATACATACATAAATGTATATCGATCGTTTAAGTTATACTTCATTAATTTTTTTGAATTATTGACTATAAATAATATTTAGCACGTAAAATAAATATGCAATAATGTATATTTATATAGGGAGAGAGAGAGAGAGAGAGAGAGAGAGAGAGAGAAACTATATAGATTTTGATTTTATAAATATTATATTTTAAAAAGTCATTGACAATAGATTTTATTCTGTAATTAATTTATATATATATATATATATATATATATATATATATATATATATGATTATGTATAACTCAATGTTTTCATTCAAGATCCTTAAGTCTTTGTATAATATGTTTCGTCATAACCGTACTTTTTCTTGTAATTGATATTTATAATCTCATAAATGATGGCTTTATAATATGTATAAACGTTTCAATTGAATGCGTTTAATATCTTTATATAAAAAAATATACTATCAGTATTTTCTCGAAAGGATTATTAAAATACAAAAAAAAAAAAAGAAATAATCTTTTTTATCCGAGACAGGTATCTAAGAGTCGCGTTCAAGATACTTCCAGTCAGATCGGAATCCACTTTGCGATTTCATGAATGACTTCGAGAGAATAGTTCACTTTTATTCTTTTTCCAAGCGATATCCGTCGAAACGTCGAGTAACTATGACTTGCGAGTGTCGCTCGCTTTATTCGAAATGCGCTTCGATTTTATTCTCTTAAATTACGAACGAAAGCAGCGATGATGCTGCATGAAATTTACATTTTCGATAAGTTCTATGAACGCTACAAGGAGATTACATTGGTGAGATAGAACGAAAAGCCGAGCTTTATTACAGCCTCATCAGCTGCTTCAATATCTCGAAAAATACGACATGCTTTTTTCCATTTTCTTCAACGATCACATATTCGATTTTATTACAGATATATCGTCAAGAATGAGAAAAACGTCCGCATCATATCCTTTATCCTGGTATCGTGGAATTAAATGATATGTGACATCATTGTTCGCTTTTCGGACCATATATTTTCGATCGTACATATAATTCATTGAAATTCCGACATATGCTATGCGATTAATTTTATATATTGACATCGTCTTTTTTGCAAAGCACAATCATTGTTCAAGTAATTATATTAAAAAAAGAAAAGATACCACTCGAGAGAGATATCAAGTGATAAATGAGGAAGAATATCACTGGGAGAAAGTAACAGCACGTTCGAGATTAACAAGAGGACAAATGTTTTATTTTTTCAAAACTGTGCCCAATTATAGACTGAAAAGCGATCATGAATTGACATAAATTGTTTACAAGTGTAATAGTAAGAATGAGAGTGTGTTTTGGGGGAAGAGGATGGATATGAGCTTAACGAAAATCTCATCGCGTTCACGCTCAACGAGTTGTTGAAAAAAGACATACGCTCGGCATAAAATAGAGAAGAAGTCTGATGCATAGAACAGAGAGCATAATAGTGGAGGAAAAGCAAACGAGAATAAGGGAGAAATAGACAGGTGGACGAGGAGATGAAGGGGAAGAGATATCGGGCCGTTACGATGGATGCTTGAAATTGAATTTGCCGAAACGTGGAGCGCTTGATTAAGTGCTTTCGTCGGAAATACCGCGAATCATACCCTGGTAACGACATCACCCTCCATTCAGCGTCGATTTTCGATCATTTCGAGAGTTTTCGGAAATCCTGCTCGTAGGTATATCGAACTTCGCCGGTTAATACGTGGACATCGACGGCCATCTACGAACATCGCCGTTCTAGCTGCGCTTTTGGATCCGCTTAGGAAAAATTTTTTGCTTTTTTGCATTCGAGTATTGGGTCCTTTCATCGATTTTACGATCGTTCAAAAATAAATTTCAAAAATGGAGAACTCGTCCCCGGTTAAATCCCGAAGGTATATGAACGATATCACGGATCGATAGATATTATTTCCCAGCGGCTTGCCGAACCGGACGACGTTACAGTGATTATCGACGATAAAACGTGATACGTGCACTATACCATTTTCCTTCCTTCCTTCCTTCCTTCCTTCCTTCCTTCCTTCCCTCCCTCCTTCCCTCCTCCCTTTCGTTTTTTCTTTCTTCCTTCTATTTTTGCTTTCGAACAACTTTTCCTACGATTCAAATATTCGCTAATGAGATTCGAACATATCTATGAGATTATTTCCGTCGAAAAATAAAATCAGAATAGTCGTTTATTTCAACTTTATTATACGAAGTGACAATGTTATTTGTCAGAACTTATTTGTACTTTTATTAAAACTTTGATCAATGATGAAATAAATCTTTATTCAATTTATCCTCAAAATTTCCTTATTCGTTGAAATAATAAAGTACATTATTTCTTATATCATTTTTTTCATGTAATTATTCATCTTCATTAGGAAAGACAAGCCTATTAATTTTTAATAAAGAAAGTATTCATAGAAAAATTAAACTGAATGACTTGGATATCTGTAAATGGTTTAATGTAATCTCCTGGAAAAGCAAAAAAATTCAGATTTGAATACCGATTCAAAATACCCGAGGGCCTAACTTTTTTTCACGCGTGTATATGTACAACTATATATTAAATCGTTTTCAGATTTTAACGAGAATATGTATGTTTCGAACTAGATTCTGTCTATTTGCGAATGGAAATGCGAAATTTTTACGTCGAGATTATCCCGTGGCTTGTTACATATGTTCGCACGAAAGCTTCTATATGCCAAAAGCGATTTCAAGTGCATAACATGTAAAAAAAAAAAAAAAAAGAAAAAAAAAGATAGGGAGAAAAAGGAAAAAGAAGAGAAAAAGGCAAAGTCAGAGAAACGAAGGAGGAAAGTGGATATACCGCGCCATAACCTCGTTGATAAAGCGTCCTATACGTTCGACGTATGCAGCTAACTTCCAAAATAACGAAAAAGCAAGAGAAATATCTCGGCCGGCTTATCCGACTCCGTTCCGATTTCGCGAGAGCGGATATTCCGCAAAAAAATATTACTACGTTTAATCCGCGAGCGATCGTACCTATATCTGACCGATACTAGATACACGAAGCACAGTAAATTGGAATTGGCTCGAAGAAAACATCGAAATACTTATCTCGATTTGCTTTGATTTTCCGCGGTAACAGAAAAATCTGAAATTGCGATGATACCACAAGCGCTCGCATATGTATGCGGTGCGCGTTCGAGTTATGCATATTGATATTTAAATTTCTTTTTCCACAACGAATAAAAGCCGATGGTACTCGTCGAAAAATTGAAATAGCTATCGTAAAGTTTCAATACTTTTGGCTGACGTGAACGTTTATCACAAATTTTCCTAACAAACCTACAACGATTCTAATTGTATATCTTTTTTTTTATCTATTTTTCCAGTTCCACCAGAGCAACCGACCATTTTGGATCGTTGGGGTCGTATTTTGAATGGGACGGCAGGACCATACGAAGAGGGTGATACTCCCTATCTCACCTGTCGCGTAACAGGCGGTAAGAAAAGAATACAATAGAAAGTGTTTATTTCTATTTTTCCATTTCATCACGAGATCGAAATGATATGATAAACGTTGTAAAAAGTACTTTGGTGATATGATAAAAGTTAGAAATGAAAGGAGGAAGGAATGAAGTCAATAGTGTCGTCGGTTATTAAATCAAACAATTTTTTTTTTTTTTTATCGGCGAACAGAGCTAAGTGAAAAGTTTCACGTTCGGTCGGACATTAGCGAAGGTAGATGACTTTCGGTAGCGAAAGGGGTTGGAAGATCAAACGACTTCCGCTTGCTTCGAGGGGTGCCTCGATGGAAGCTTCGAGGCTAAAGTAGAGAAGAAGAGCAAGAAGATGGAACGTCGAAGTACCGGCCACTACTGTTTACTTTGGCAACTGGATCTAAATTTCTGTTTATAACTGCGGCAACTTCTTCGACCGTCTTAAAAGATTATTTCCTCCTCCTTTGCGTCTCTATCTCTCTCTCTCTCTCTCTCTCTCTCTCTCTGTCTGTCTCTGTCTCTGTCTCTATCTCTCTCCCTCTGTCTTTTAGTCTTCCACCACTCGAATATCGACCTCCATCTTCCCCTCCTTTTAGAAGGACGTCGACGGCACTCAACGGGAGAGCCTTCTTCTCTGTCTACGAAGACGAGACGCAACTCTTGCTTCTCTTTTTCTTCTTCTTTCTTCTTCCTCATCTCCTTCTCATCCTTCCTCTTCTGCTTCTCGCTGATTAAACGAGTTTCCGCCATTTTTGGAAAAGGATATCGCGACAGCGAAACGTCGTTAAGCTTTTAGGCACGGATTGCTGCCATCAAAATGAGGCAAATTCGAAACTCCGTGAAATGCGATTACAGTATCCCGCGGCGTGACGTAATTGCCGCGTGATATCTGTAACCGTGTTTTCGACTTGAAAGCACCTACAAGTATCTTTGATCTTTCCGAGCGATTAATTTTCTTCGATGGTGTATACGAATCGTGTTTCAAGTCGAACGGAGCCATTCGTTCGCAAATTAATTCTTTCGACCATTTTTTTCTCTTATTTCCATCAAATTCGTTGCCGTTGCATATAAACTCGAACGATTGCGCTTTGGTTTAATCGGCTTCGATTATAGAAACGTCGATAATTCCGATAAACACTCCAACTTACTTTTGATAACTTCCTTCATAATATGCTCCCCTCTAGCGTATTTTCTCAAAAGAGAAATTAATCAAATATTGGTTTAGACGTCGAGTTTTTTCATCGGAGAACGAATTCGAATGTCGACGGGGAACCTCTCGTTACGCATACGAATCTGTATAAACGGATAACGGATTAATAATAATGTTTCCCGAGGAAATGACGATATAGTTTACGGAAATTCGGACCGAAGGTAGAAAGGCAACCCCTTATAGATCATTCGTCTCGTCGATGAATATCGAGGCCCAGGAATATTGCCGTATGCAGATTCGATGGGAATTGGATCGGCAGCGTGCGCATCGATCATATACGTTGCGTCGTATAAATTGAATATCGAGAAGATCGGCTTATCCTTAACAATGTCGTTCCGAATAACGCTCAAACAACTTCCACTCTCATTAGATCGCAAATCGGTCTTTATTGCTTTCTATCGAAATCTACGATAACTTCTGGCGCAACTTATTCCTTCTTTCCGAAACAAGTTCTCTATTTACGAGAAATATCTACGTCAAAACGATAAGAGACAGACAGACAGACAGACAGAAAGACAGAAAGAGAGAGAGAGAGAGAAAGAGAGAGATAAAGAGGAGGCAAAATGAAAGTGTTTTATTCATAAATAATCGACTAGTTTAACGTGCGATGAAAGCTTACTCCGAACAATTCGATTTGTTGCGGTACGTGAATCAACTACTCAAAGTTAATTGATGATTTCATACCTATTCATAAAGATAATTAATTATTTCCCGTCCAGTAATTATTTTGGTGGACGGATCAGTTTCTCGTTTACCGTAATGTAATTGATATATCTAGCTTGATATCTTCTAATATTATCTATGTATTAAATGAAAATTCATTAATCGGTAATTCTCTCGAATCACAATTTTCCTCCTAAATCTATCGCTATGTTTTTTTCGTTGAAGACACCAGGACACGCGATGCGTTCTCACGTTGATCACATTCCTTTCCTTCCTTTTTCTTTTTTTGTTTTTTCTTTTTTCACGCGACTTTCATATAATTTGCAATTCAATTCAGAACCGCAGTGCGAAACGCGTATTTTAGATGCAAAAATTACGTGCAAATGTACTTCCCGATTAAACCTTGATATTTTATACGATTTTTATTCATCTCTTCTCGAATATCGAGGCCAAGAATTTGTATTAAAGGATAAACCACAAGAATTTTCAAATTTTTCGATGAGTATTTCAATAAACGAACGTATTTCTGCATCCACTTTCTCGTATTAATCGTATATCGTGTTTATTCATTTTTTTAACTTTCACGATAAAAAATAAATCAATGGCCATATAAGAGGCCAGAAATAGCTGTCGAATGCATTCTCCCGCTTTCGATAATTATCGCTTAGTTTATCGTTGAAAAAATAATCGAAGCTTTTGCATCTACCATTGGATATAGATACCTATGCACTGGACAATCTAATTTTTATATACTAACGAAATTGCCGCGGTGGTAGAACAGAATTGGAAAGCGGCGTGAGAGAAAAGTCGTGGTTTACCTAGTAATTTCGTTGCTTACTTTCAAGCGTACGACGACGATAATGTCTTTAATAACAGGGGCTATGCGTGCTTCTATAATACTTTTCTTTTTTTCTTTTCTTTTTTTTTTTTTTTTGCTTTTCAATCCCTTTAATGAAACCACTCGAACAGGCAATCGATTAATTAAATGAATGATAAAGAGAAGAAGAAAAAGGTATAGATTGGCGAATTATTATTATTATTATTATATTAATCGAGCTGAGATAAAAAGGAAAAAAAAAAAATGAAGTATACTTATCGAACGTAGGAATATTTAAAGCTAGCAAGAAAAAAAAGTAGATTACATACCCTCAACGAAGAAAGAATTCATTTTCGAATCTCTCTCGAACGCTTCATTATACGTGACTTAGAGCTAAGCCTAATTCGGTGCTCGGTTTCCGCTTTGTCTATAATTTATAGGATCAGTGGTGAGGAAATTTTACGACTCGTTCCGTGGATGAAATTTATTGCCAATTACTTAACTTCGTGCTCGGAAAGAATCGAAAGGCCCACTCTCGAGAATGTATACGCGCGTAGAGGAAGTCGATTTCTTTCTTCCTTTTCTTCTTTTTTTTCCTGTATCTTACCTTATCTATACCTTAAAGGACGAAAAGAAAATTGACTCCCTTGTCTTGTACTTTTAAGATCACAATAGATTGTCCTTTTGGATTGAAGGATATAACGTTTTCACTTTTAAATGGATTCCAATCGTATGCGTCTCACTGAGAATAAAAGAACGATCGGTAGAAGGGACTAAAAAGACGCGTATAAATAGTTGCCCCTCCCCCTTCCTCGTTCTTTGGTTTTTCTTCGATAAAGAAAACAATCGTTGCTCTGCTCCAGATATTTCGTTTTAATTTATATTATGGCATTTATTCGTGATATCGTTATGACCTTATTTTTATCATTATTATTATTATTATTATTATTATGATTATTATTATTATTATTATTATTATTATTATTATTATTATTATTATTATTATTATTATTATTATTATTATTATTATTATTATTATTATTATTATTATTATTAATATTATTATTATAAGGGTATTACTTAAACGCATATCTTCGATTAAGATGGCTATATTTTATCGAAAATTGCAATAGAATATAGCTGTGTATTTCCTCGTTTTTGCTTTCTCCGGATCACTAGTTACACTCTGGAAAATCCCTCGAGCGAGTAAATCAGAACCGAATCGCGAATGTCGTGTTTCCGGCAAACCAACTCACCGTGTATTTTACATCGAGCCAGTTTATTCCGATAATTATCCTCGCTTGCAGAGCGAATGAGCCTCTCTTTTCTCTCTCTCTTCACCTTCGATCGCTTTCTCTTTCTCTCTTTCGCTCGGTAGCTCACTCGAATATCCAACAAGCCGAAACACTTCGCCTATTTCCCCTGAGATTACATGTAACGTTACAAGCTCGAAAGTCGAATAAAGTGCAACGGGTATTTATTTTTCAATCCATGTATCAACGCAATTCGAAAGAGTTCGAAAATAAATATTAAAAGTAGAATTTGAATTGTGTCACTCTCTTTCTCTCTCTCTCTCTCTCTCTTTCTCTCTCTCTCTCTCTTTCTTTTTATTTCTATTTCTGTACTTTGTAAAAATAAATTAAAATTTGTTTCAACTCATTTTGGTATCTAGGACATATTGCATTGCCTTGATAATCAATAAATTATCGATGGAAGAAAATAAAAATATCGTTTTACAAAAGCAATCTTTAAATATTTCATAATAGAACCTTTTTAAACTGCAAGAAAAATCGGCTTACGAATTAAAGAATAATTATGAAAGAGTTTTGGAATAACTCATTCTGTAACTAAAAATTATTATCGACACGATAGAACGAAAATTTACAAGAAAACGAATGAAATTGATAAATAATAAAAATACGATCAACGCGTATTTACGAAGAACGCTATTGTTATGAGAAATAAATAATCCCAGAAAGATAAAACGTTAATCAGTAAATAGCAGCATGTTCTCTTCATAATCACACCTTCCAATTTCCCTGCTATATTACATTACCTACAAGAATCTAGAATCATCATTTTTTAACTCCCAACATATTATTAACATAATAATTTCATTCAAATACATAACGAGAAGAAAGCATACATAATTTAGCCTACAACGACGAATAAGCGATCGATTATCCCACGACAAACGTTCCTCGGATATGCAATGACATTTATGTTCACGTCTATTGCTATATACAAATCGTCGACATTTAAAGCTTGTTAATTCGATAAACAAAACCAATGAATTATCAAAGTCGCAATTAATCGTAATAACCAATTATTAATAGTAGCTTGTTAGAGCCAGCCAATCAAAATTGGAAATAAATGAGAAAGATCAAGTTTAAGCGTTGTAACGCCATTCGTATAGTTAACAACCGTGCAATTTATTCAATGTCCATTCACCCTTGTAACGAATAACGATAACTAAAAATGAAATAAAACGTTATACGCAATATTTGGAGAATATTTCTTTCGATTTTATAAGCTAAACAAAAAAAGAAAAAAAGAAAAAGAGAAGGAATAGCACCACAAACTTTTAATTATAAAAATAATAATTAGTCATTTGAATTAGTCTATATCAGAGAAGTAAAATAGATCATATTAAAATAGGACAAACTATAAAAGTACTTAAATAGATTTAATTTTGATTAGAAATAAATCTGATTTTAGGAAGGAAAATCTTTTTTTTTTTTTTTAGGACGGAGATAAAAAAGAAAAAAACTTTGGATAAATTAATTAAATTGTATATCGCCAAATTTGGACATATAATATTTCTTTAATTGTAATAAGAAAGAAATTATTTATTTATTCTTTTATCAAAATAATGAAATATTCTTAACGAGTTAACTCGTTACCCTTGATTAACATTATTAAATTTAATTTAATACCTTAAACTGTACATTTGAATATAACTTTGAATATAAAAGCGAATACAGAACGAATAATTATTAATTACAGGGATATGGAATATCGAGAACAAATACAATACCTGTCATATTCTAAGATAGGATGTAAAGGTATTAAAGGGTAATCAGAATCCTATGCCAAGTGTCTTGGACAAGCTCAGATGCTGACATCTCGAGTAATTAGAGGGTATCATTAATGAGCTTTTGTCTATGAATGGATATTTGGTAACGGGTAATCCATGCTCAATATGTAACATGTACTATATTGATGACGTACACATATCTGATCTATTTCAAGATACGTTTCGTCTTAAATACGATCGAATAATATCTTCGTAAAATAGAACGTAGTTATAGAGTAAACTTCGTAAATGTTTCGGAAAGGATAAGAAGACGAAGCTGTAGGACGATTTAGGGAATCGAACGAGAAGGGAACTAAATCTGGATGCGTTGAAAGGACGAAGAAAAGGGGGAAGGGAAAGGGTGAAGCGATTAGGAATCTAGTAAAGAGAGGGGAGAAGGATATCCAACGTAAGGGTCCTGATCCCCGAAGCCACCGGTGGCGGGTATTTGCCTTAAGCAGAGTTCGAACCAACGGTAAACTTGTTAGATGTGGGAGGCCGCCTGCCGAGCGACGCCTTAATCCTGCAAGATATCGTCCGGTATTCGCGGATTAAAATCCGCACTTTACCGTACCACCCCATGGAGATAACGTCGATGTCGTCGTTCTAACAGTCCTACCGTCGCTCAATGAAGAAGAGACTTTGATTATAGCCCAATGGTTAAAGTCAATGTCATGACCGCTCAGAAAGTTCATCTCATACCATAACTTTCTCTCCTCCCTTTCACATTATAATCATATAATACATATGCTTATTATTGAAGCTATGTATATATGATAATTTTTACACAAAATTCTACAAAAGTATATTTGAATGATTGATTGATTAAATTGATTGGGAGTATCGATACGATGAAATAGAATTTAGAATGCAATTACGATAATTACATAATAATTGATAAATTCGGGAAAATTCCACGTAGATTGGAAATGTATCGACGAATTTAATTAATTTTATATAATACAATACGTGTGTACGAATATATACATATATGTCCTTACGATAAGATAGTTTACACTTTTGAATAAAAATATTTTACGTTAAATAAAAATAAAACTCACGAGACAATAACAAACTCTAACGTACGCTTTAATAGTATAGTTCTTTGTAGTATAGCTTTTTTGGATGATACAAAGAAATATGTAGTACCTACGTGAAAGGAGCATTAATACGATCGAATTAGCGTCGAGACATCGTTCCCCAAAGTATCGTAGATTCGTAAAGGAGTGAGGGATAAAAGAAAGTGGTCGAAAGAAGGAAGATTGGAAAGAACGAGACGGTTAAAACGCAATCAGGATGGGCGAGTATCGTGAATAACAATGATTCCAAGCTAATCTAAGAGGCGTTACGCTATACGTACGGCGCACTTTCTACGGAGATCAGCTTGCAATTTTAAGTGTTGCTGCGAGCGTCCTTTCGCTATATCCTGGACCTGATTAAATTGCTATTCCAGCAGCCAGGAAAGCCACGTGAATAATAATGAAAGCTACTACATCGAGAGATATCCACCACTGCGGCGTCACTTTTTAGACACGACGAGAAACTCAAAGCAAATCACTCGTGGTTCCTTCGCTCATACAATTTCTCTCTGATTATACTTTGAAATTGCGTTCTGTCGCCATCCGCGTCGACTAATCGAAGTGCATGTCGTTGAGATTCTCAAAAACGATGTTCTCAAACAAGCATATATTTTTAATGGTCGCATTTACAGTATATAATGAAAAAAAAAAAAAAAAAAAGAAAAGAGAAAATTATTTGATACACAGATTATTAAGTATCAAATCGAATCAATCGATAGGTACGATAGATATATCGTTTTTTAATTAATTCTTCAATGAATGTACGATATTATCGTATCGTTTCGTGATACGAGAGTTTACAACTTTCACCTATCAAGCGCTACATTTTTTGTTTGCAGTATCCATTCGCTACCCTGCTGTGCTCTAGGATATCGGCTAATTTAAAAGTTGCCATGAACTCATCCGCCATTTAGTTACTTCAACTATAGCTCTTGCTCGGTGTATACGTTATCTCTCCGTACTTTCTCTCTCTCTCTCTCTCTCTCTCTCTCTCTTTGTCTCACTTTGCTTTCCTATGCCGTACTTTTGATACTCCCTTATTTCATTTCTTTCACGATTACTTTTATAAAAAAATTGCATTTTTTCTTTACTCTGTCATTTAAATATTCATCACCTCTCAATTTTCATTAAAACCAAATCGTCCTTTACCATTGTCATGTGTTACAATTAAAATAATAAAATGTAAAGAGAAATAAAAACAGTTTCATCCGATGGAAAATTATTATACGAATGTTATGAAAATTCTCCCTTAATAATAATTCTCTTTAAATTTCAAATCCTCGTTAATTTGCGTCCCATTACATTTGAAATCAAAGCGAAGCTTCCCTTAAGCTAGCTTAGAGATAAAGAACGAAATGCGAAATCACATTGAAATGTAGTTCCGATAGACTTTGAATTCGCTTTTTGAATCTTCTCGTTAAGGTAACTTAACGATTGTAAAAGTTATGATTGAAATGAAAATTCCTTTCTTTTAGTTTAGTTATTTTTATTTATTCATCCGACGTTCTATACATTCAACATTGATATATGATGTCGATCAATAATCAGTATTTATTCACCAATAGAATATTATAATTTTTCTACATTGTTCCTAATAAAATATTATAAGTAATACGATTATTGTATTGATGACAGGTAAACCCGAGCCTATGGTTAGATGGCTTATTAATGGACACATCAAAGATGAGGAATATGAGAATAATGCGGGAGATGTCATTGAGAATAGGTAATTTTTTAAATTAAAATATCTATTTACTCAAGTAAAATGGTAAAGTAAAGTAGTAAAATTTTTGTGAATAATTTATAGGAAGATAATTCTTTAAAATTTCAGGTTAACGTTGCAGCCTATTACTCGATCGGAACTTGGCGCTAACTTTACTTGTGAAGCACACAATACGGATCTAGTAGAACCTAAGTTAACTTCTATCACGTTGGACCTCAATCGTAAGTAAAAGTTATATCTCATTAACGTTTAGATAGGTACTGAAAGAAAGAAAAAAAATTCTATTAGAATAACGAACTAATATAAAAGAATATTCGAAAGGAATTAAATTCTATATAATTATTCGTTCTTTCTCAAAAATCTTTCAAAATGAAACACTTATAACAAAGAAATTTATAAGACGATAAAGAAGAGGAGAAAATAAAAAATAAAAAGAAAAAAGAAAAAGAAAATAAGAATTCTTATCGGTCAACTAACAAATCAGAGGCCTATCTTGTCCCGCATTAAAGATAAAATCTACGAGACAGCAAAAGTGGGCCAACATCCTTTACTTCTTTACCGCTGTGAATCGTCTTTAAGGGAAGATAAAGAAAGATAACACGAGAAATGTATTAAATCCACCCTCGAGACCCACCCAACGATTCATTCGTCTCTTTCGAAGGAGAGTTGCGAGCTTTGGAACCAGCGGTGCTCTCTTTGGGACTTTTTAAAATCCTTTCTTTAATATGAGCCAAGAAGAGAAATGCGGAGAACCCGATTTTCTTTTTAAGATGAGAAAAATACATTCTAAGAATTATTTCTATTCTTTTTGTTTTATTATTTTCTTTTTTCTTTTTTTGCTGTTATAAAAACGACACGGAAATATATATATATATATTCCTATTTGATAATTTCCTAGACATTATATTACGTCTCTACGCACTGACCTTTTTTCCAATGTATTTTTTCATAACCTTTTGTCTTATTATCCGAACGGCCGTGTTTTTTGCGTGTAACAAACAAGTGTAGTACATGCTATTTTTCCTGAAGCAGAATATACTGCGAAAGGTATTGTACAAGTTTTTTTTTCTCCTAGTACCTCAACTAATAATGCTTTCCTTGATTTTTTTTTTGATTTTCTTTTTTTTTTTTTTTTATTTCGGTAGAAGAGTAGAATAAACGACACACCTGAATGATCCACGCTAAATCATGGGCGTTGTGAAAGTTACGATATTTTTCGAAACAGCTCCGGTGAAATTGAAGACCCGTTATCGGTAGTAGGAGTAAGCGAGAAAGAAGGAAAGCAGAGGCCATCATAGTGGTGGATGAAAAAAAAAAAATCAGAGCGAAAGCGAGAAAGAGCGAAAAAAAGGGCAAAGAGAAAAGAGGTATAGAGATTGATCGACGCCTCCCCTTTGATTTTCGCGACCTCGACCAAGTGGCCATGTATCCACCACGTATTCATTTCATGCCACTGGACGAACAAAAAGCGAGAGAGGAAATTTAAAAAAGAGCAAAGAGCAGACAGAGAAAGAGAGAACGAGAGAGAAAAAAAATATCGAGCGCGAGCGAGACAGACCGATCGTGAAAACGAAATCTGCGAAATTGGAGATTGCAAAATATCTCTGTCTCTCTCTCTCTCTCTCTCTCTTTCTTTCTCTCTCTTTCTCTCTTACTCTCATTATCTCCCTCTTCTTTTGTTTTAATCATTCTCGATACACATACAATATCCAAAGAATTAAATTCAAAATCATTATAATCGTTCGGCATCGACAATTGACTATAAAAAACAATAATAAATTATTCTTACCGTTCGATTCTATTTGTACGATCACACTGGTAAAATCATTCAACGACAACGACAAATGAACAATTCGCAGGAAGCTTTTCGAGTACTCATCTCTGGAATAACACCATTAAGCTAGATAGTAGTATATGCAATGACGAAAGTACCATCGATGAAGCTCAAACGAATGAAAATGACAAACGATCGAGCAGAGTTCAATGTTTCTCAACGAATTTCAGCATTCGCATGGAACTCACGTAAAACGCGCTCATTTATCCACCTTAATTATCGCGCCTGATTAGTATTGATCGTTGATGTAATTGCGAAGCACGGCTTCAAGTAAAAAAAAAAAAAAAAAAAAAAAAAAAGCAAAGCAAAAAAAAGGGAAGGGAAAGGAAAGGAATGATTGGCAGGTTAAGTTAAAATAAATTACGGCAAACGATATTAATGAGAAATTTCTTGCTAATTATGGAAAAATATTTCCTTTTTGTAAAATAAGATAGTGGAAATAGGAAACGTTGAAAATAATGACACGTTTAACATTAATTATTTCAATTATTATCTTCGATAAGAAAGGACTATCTATTATCAATATTATCTTATTCAATATAACGTTTATATTACTTATTAAAGTAACTCATCCTTTTTGATATCTTTGCAGTGAAACCTTTAACCGTGGCCTTACGAAGACACGGAAAAAAGGATATCGGTAACGAGTCTTTACTAGCAGGAAGGCACTATGGAATGGAATGCGAGACCACCGGTTCAAGACCACCGGCAGTAATTACATGGTACAAAGGCCGGAGAAGACAGTTGAAGCATACGAAGGTAAGAATGGAAAGTAGAAATAATGTAACCCAAGATTAGAAGTTTCAACGTATTGGGAAAGAGAGAGAGCGGATGGACAGAAAAAAAAAAGCGAAATACTCTTTTATACTTTTTCAGGTACCCATGAGACGTCGCATCGTATATCTTTTGTCTGCGATTCCAAAAGTAGCTTTTTGCACATTTTCTTTCTCTTTCTCTCTCTCTCTCTCTCTCTCTGTCTCTCTTTCTCTCTCTCTCTCTCTCTCTCTGTCTCTCTTTTTCTCTCTCTCTCTCTTTCTTCTTATTATCGTGATCGATATCTTTTATTAAATACAAAGTAAAATTAGTCTATCAGATAATTAATTATTGGCGAAACCAATTAGCCTTACATATCACGATAACTCCTTATTAAACGTTTTTCTCCATTGTCATTGATCGAATAGAGAAAAGTTTTGACGATATAAAAAATCGTTCAATGCGTAATATCATTTTCGAATCCAACGATACACGAAACCGTTTAATGGTCAATATCTTTTCGACCAGCACGCTGATCCTTCGTTCTTTAATTTCTTTCCAAATATTCTGATGTATTTCTAACGTATCGAAGAATTCGCTTGTATTTGCAACGCAAAGAACTAAAGGTGAGCTCTTTTCTTAATCAAGAAATGATTAAAATTAGTGAAAGAGGAAAGAAAAGAAGATTTCAGAAGGATAGGTAACAACCACGTACATCCATATTCATCGGAAGGTGGGATCGTTAGTACATCTTCCTCTCGTTTTAAATAGAAAAGAAAAGAGAGAAAGAAAAAAAAAAAAAAAAAAAAAAGAAAAAGAAAGAAAGAGAAAAAAAAAGAAAAAAAGAAAAAAAGGTCGAAGAGAATAAGGAAAGAGTATCGAGATGCGACACCTCTAAAGTACCATCTGCCATGAAGTATCTTCTGCTACGGCGCGATCCACATTACGAGACAGGTTGTCCGGTAACGAGGCCATCGATCCTTAACGAGGGCCTCCCATGACCGAGGTTACGCCTTTAGGTGCCGAAGAGATCTCTAGATATAGTGGGAAGATCGTGGCCGCTTCGATTTTCCAGTGGCACTCCTAAGAATTACGAAGGAAAGGACTTGCCAAGGAGAGAGGAAGGAGGTGCCAAAGAGAGGGAGAGAGAGAGAGAGAGAGAGAGAGAGAACGCGCTGAGAGTAAAAGGTACCGAGAGGAGGATGAGGAGAAAGGTCGAAGCGCCCGAGGAAACCGATAACTACAATCCCCCGATCACGAATCTTTCCCCTGGGAGAGATCTTCCGAGAGAAACAGAGTCAAAAGGGATGAGAGACCGAGATGAAGTAAGAGAGAGATGAACGCGAAGCGTAGGACGTATATGCGCATGCGTACTCTTCGAACAGACAACCAGATAAAAAGAAAGAGAGAGAGAGAGAGAGAGGGAGTGAGAAAGAGAGAGAGAGAGAGATATAAAGATAGAATGTGTGAGAGAGATAGCACTCTTTTCGAACGAATTCGATTCTCCAGCTTCGAGTCGCATTCGCTTTTGAAAGGGAATCGAAAGGAACGACTAGCTTTGAGCTTTCGAGGTGCAACGATTGAATTAAGGGGGCCGCACCTGTCGGATCCAGATGTTTTCATTGGTAGTATGCTAATTGCCAATTAAGCTATGCCGTTTCAACCAATCCTATTCTCTTTACATTCACTCACAATCTTTAACAAGACTAAGCGAAATTTTATACGAACGTTTAGCAATTATAAACGTACAAATAAATTTCTTTTTCTTCCAAGGACAAATCATCGTAAAAATATTCAAAAGCTTTTATATCATCATAAGAAAATTAATCGTTAATATTAATCATTAAAATTACGTTACTGATTAGATATTAAGAAAAATTGATTATTTCCATTTGTTTAGCGTAGTTTTTTTTTACTTACGTTATTCTTACTTCTTATATAATTATATTTGAAGATCGAGTATTTTTTGTCAAAAGCACACGAGAAAGGATTAAATTATTTATGTCATTTCGATTTAATCGTATTAATTCGCAGTTCAGTTTCGTTAGAAATTTCGTTTAACTATTGAAATTTAATTTTATCGTTATCCATCGAAAGAAGTTGAAACTTTAGTTTGAATTTAAGATCAAATAAGATTTAAACGAGCATTCAACTTCACTATCCTTTTAAAGTGTCCGGCAATGTATGGTAGGGACGAACATGACCGCAGAATCGAGCTTTTATCCTGTGGGAATATCCAATGTTACCTCATAATATATGTATCGCAAAGAGCACATTAGCGTTGACTTCCCAAAGGGCTAGCTCGGTAATAGTGGTGAAAGGAAAGGCTACAAATCTTTCTTACGCATCTATCAAACGTGTTAACAGATTTTATAAAGTGTCAAAAGAATTTAGAATCCCTATAAACGTGTTACAAGAAAAATTTCATTATAGTAAAATTGTACTTACGATTAGTAAACTCGTAAACAGAATGCTCGTACAATTCATATATTATTTCAAAAATTAAATTATTATTTCTTCCTTAATCATGCTCGTTAGAAATTTAAAATCGTCATTGACCCTGATCTAAGTATTCCACACTCGTATCGTCCTAGTTAAATTCCAACGATCCCAAGGGATGGAACATTTATCGATAATTCAAAATTACAAACGTAACTTTCGAACATGGTTGAGCATATATGTCGAAACTGTTCTCGTTGTTGGGTCCATATCATACTGACGAACGACCCTAATTAATTTCGTGTAGTTCATTAACAATTCTCACGATTGAACGAGTAATATCGGCCAAAATATCGACCATTCCTACAATATTGAGAAACATTTGTGTCATTTACTTTGATCTCGATCATTCACGATACATATCTTTTTTTATATAAAACTATAAAATAATTGCTAATAACAATAGATCGATCTATACTTAAGGTTATTAACGCTATTGCCAATGATTATTAAATAACGTAAAGAAAGATGAAATTAAAAATGGAGCATCTATGGAAAAAGGACAATCGAAAATGGCGCACGATTACGATTCCAAATGTAAATGCAAATTGCAAGATAAGGGATCGACGCGAAACATTAACGAATTCTTAGCCACGTCGAAGAAGTAAAAACTTAAGGACTCAGCGGGAACGTCGTCGAAGAAGAGGAACACAGACGGCTTGGGACGTTACCGAGTCAGCGCTTAATTCGACCCGTTAATTTCAAAGTACGAACAATTAACGAAGAATCTCGGGCATTTCGTTCGTGACAGGTAGCACGAGCGACTGATAAGGGCTCGTGTACCTCCAACCACAGTCTCGTTTTCAAGAACGACGTCGAAGGTGCCGACGTGCCTCTTTAAAATTCTCCCTGGCGTCTCTCCTAAGTACGAGATAATAAAATATAAGCCTGGAGTAGGAGCTTTGAGCACGGTAAGGGAAAGGTCTAAGGGGTTCAAGGGTTCGAAGAGAAAGGGTACGCTCGACTCGACCGTTGTAGAATTGTCCGCGTTCGAGGAAGAAGGGCTTGGATAGAGGCAAGGATAGATATTAACATAAGCAGATCCTGTAGCCGACGGATCACGTATAGCACTTCTACCGTATTACCATCCTGATTATCCTATAGCCATCCACCTCGGTGTCTTCCGTCCTTCCTCCTCTGCTCTTTGTTCCACTATTCTCCCTCACCTGCGGGAGGACACGCATGGAGCCCATGGAGAATGGAGACGTGCGCGCAAGACAACCACAGAGAGGAAGAGAGACAGAGACAGAGAGAGAGAGATAGAGAGAGAGAGAGAGAGAGAGAGGGGAGAGAAGGAGAAGGAGAGAGAGAGAGAGTGAATTTCGAAGAGCGAAGCGAGGTAAATCCGAGGATATAGTAGACAAAGCCGTATTCCTGACTCGAGATAACGAGGATGCCATATAACTATCGCAGAAAATATGATTTTCGAAAATCCACGGAAACGCGTGTGCCACCCTTCTAAGCCACCCTTTAATAATCAACTCTTTACGTAGTCAAGACACTTACTTCCGTTCCTCTCGTCAACCGTACAACGCGACAAAGAAGAAGATGGAGAAGAAGAAGAAGAACAAAAGAGAAAAGGCAATGTGAAAAATGATATCAAGAATTCTTACGTACGTTCTAATATTTTTCGTCTTAAGATAGGTCGACGAAAACAATTTGATTCCTTCCGTTGAAAAGATAAGAGAAAGGGAACTAGTACAATTTTCGTGCAGATGTTGCACATAACGGTTGCTTACGAGCTGGCTCTCGACCTTAATACAACCAAAATTAACCATACTGGACGTGGCCGTATATATTTTTCTTTTTCTTTTATTCGTGGCAACCGTCATCTGCCATCTTGCGCCATTGAATTAGTTCTTTTCTTCTTCTTCTTCTTCTTCTTCTTCTTCATCTTTATCCTTTCGCTACCTACTGTTACATCTACAACTTGTTACGGCTTTCGAAATGCGTTCCGGATGACCCAAGGAATTGTTATTTTTCTTAAATTACGTTCGCTTCGTTGTTAAGGTAATACCAGAGAGTAGTTCGAGCGGCAAGTACAGAAGGTGGAGAAATCGAGAAAAGGAAAGCAAGTATGAGCGAGAGAGAGAGAGAGAGAGAGAGAGAAAACGAATAAAAAGATGCTTTTGTAAAACGAAACCCTCGTAAAACTCGAGTAGGTTAATGCGAAGTGGAGGGTGATACAAGGAAAGAAGGGAAACCAAGTGCAGTAGGAGCGAGGCAACGGGTTGAGCGCAATCGGACTTTGAATACGAAATTAAAAATGTCGAGTACAGGCAAAACCGTCGAGTTAAGGACGAAGATCTCGACTTTCGGCGTCACTTTTAACTCCTGACCCGTCTCTCTTTCTATCTTTTTATTTCTGTTTTCTTCTTTACTCTTCTTGATTACGAAAACATAGTAAAAAACTGATAGCGGTTCGCTGATGTCTCGAGTATATTACGAAATGTTAAAAAATTTCGAAAATTACAGACACAAATAGACTTTTTAAGTATTTCTAATTAAACGTTACTTCCGGTACCGCTGTCATAAAGGAGTCGTCGTACATTTACTAACTCGACTTTTCCACGATTCACTTCACAAAGAGTCGTTTGTGTTTTAATGAGAATTCTCCTTACTAAAGTTACATCGAATTCACGATAAACTTTCTACGAAAGTGTATTTATTCGTAGAGAAAATATCTCAAAGAATTTGAGATTGTTCTGAACTATCTCAAGAAATCTTTCGTCTTCTCTTTGATAGAATCATTGGTCTTTCAACGATGTTCCTCCATTCTATAATCATTCGAAAGAAACTCGTTTGACTTCTACTACCAACTGGTGATCGTGAGCTTTGGCTTCTATACAAGTGTTGGAACGTACTTACAAGAGAACGAAGTCCGACACCTTCACTGAGTTCCTTAACAAGATATTCCAGTTGGTAACTGGGACTTCTGCTTCAGCGAAAGCGCATACACATCTTCCGTTAACGCGTATCGTGTACTCAGGCTGTCGCCTGCTATTCCTTCGTTTCTCTTGTCGCACCTCGCGCTCCTTGCAATCCTTAACTCTCCTCTTACATTCAACCACGAAACCACCGTGTTTAAATTTGGTGTACACATTTGCACGACGGAAAGGACTCGACGGATAGATAGATATCAAGAGATAGAGAGAAATTTATCGAGTCTCACGACACGAATTGTACAATTAATTTTGTTTGTTCTCGTCTACTATCTATTTAACTATTCTCTTAAATATATAGTACGAATTATTTTATTATTTTCTTTATTTGTTTTACGAAAAATCAACTTGCTAGTAATACAGATTACATGATATAATTATGTTAATTACATGTACAGGAGAGAATCGATAAATGAATATTAAGTTAGAGGCAAAGGAGGGAAATAGAGCAAATGCAATATCCTAGTAAATGAGTTCATCGAAGTACAAAAAAAAAAAAAGAAAAAAAAAAATTTTAATGGAAACTCCAAATCCGTACATAAGGTTCATATTCTGGTTAATGGTGCGTTAGCCGCATAAGAGGTTATATGTATCGTAACGTGGAAAAGCATTTTACGTCTGGTAAGCTTTTGTGGTATAAGAAAATATACCTTAAAACTGCAAGCAATTTTTAATACTATTTAACAGTTTATAGATATATAAAAATAATATTACTTGCAGTTCCCTCCGATTACAATGGATCTCATATAGAACATGCTCATAATCGAATGGGTGACCTCAATTTAAATGCAATGAATTCGATCCACAAATACACTTAAATTTTTTTTATCGAGTATTATACGTGAGAAGGCAATATAATGGATGCATAGATTATTGAAGTAATGGCCAATTATAAAAATTCATAATAACGTTAACATCATTGAAAGTTGTTATAAGTTTAATAAATTCGATAATACGTAAAGATATAGTTAAGATATCGATAAGATAATCATTGAATCATTTTAAGTAATTAATATACTTACATAGAATGCAACAGAAATAAATTCATACCTTCATCAATTTTGTACAATTTAAATTTCACTTTTTGATTTTTCCCCGATAAATAATCATTAAGGAAATTGAAAAATTCAAAGATAACGCCATAACAATAAATTGTATATGCATTATCCGATAATATTTAATTCCATTAATTTATAAAACTTTTTCAATGTTAAGCCAATCTAAAACTCGATAATATTTAATATTTAATATACTTAATATATCTAGGATATCATTTCTCTGTCATATTAATAATCACGTAATAATTTCTTTCACTGCATTTGTATATTTTATAGGAAGAGAGGAGCGAAAATCGTACGTTGAGCCTGGTGGAATTCGAACCAGGTGTGGAAGATCATGGAAAATCAATAACCTGCAGGGCAGAAAATCCAAATGTGACAGGACTCTTTCTTGAAAAGTCATGGAAGATTGACGTTGTATGTAAGTATACGATATTAAAGAAAAAAAAAAAATTGCTGGAGTTAAGACAAAGAGGAAAAAGTAATAAAATAAATCAAATTTTACTATCAAATTCTATAAAATAATAAAACTAATAATATCATAATAATATTAAAATAATAATAATATTAAATAAAGAGAAAACAATATGTTTGACGACGCATAAGTCGTTCAACGTACTCAAATCAAAAATATTTATTAGTTAACCATTTTAAAAATGGTGCCTATTTTGATATCGATTATTATGACAAATTTTCGAGTCAAATTATATGAAATAACACGCGGAACGTCGTAAAAACGTAATTTTCAACACGTACGACATGTTACACCTTGAAAGATATTATTGGTCCATGCGAACATCGTAAAAAAAAAAAGAAAAGAAAAGGAAAGGAAAGGAATGGAAAGGAAAGAAAAGGAAAGAAAAGAAAAGAGAAGAACAGAAACGGGAATCAGCCATTTTCTCATCGGCAATCTCATCCTCATTCGCAACGCGTCACCGAACCGACCGATTTTACGAGCTTCTTTATTTCATGCGTCGTGCGAGCGCGCGCGCGCGCGTGCGACAGCGCTACTTTTATTGCACCAATAAAAGGATCTGCGCGAGATTTCTCGCGAGCTACAGCAGAAATTTCAGCGAAGAACCAGCACCCTCCACCTTTCAGTCTTATATATAGCGTTTCCTTAACGCGAGAACCTACTCTATTCCCTTGCGATCTCTCGGTGAAATGTCGTAAAAAGAAACGAGAAAGAAAAGGAAACCAAAAAAGATGGGAGATCTCTCAACGAGGGTGACTCGTAAAGTGAAAGGAACCTGTCTATGAATTCGGACGTTCTGATTGATCTACGAGCGACAACTCCATTTCTTTCGTCTTCAATTCCTCCTCTGATCCCTCCCCGTCATCTTATCCTCTCATGCTTCTTCGTAATCCTTGCCGAAGCTCCCTTTATGACGTTCCGATTTTGGCTTGATTTTAGAGGCTTGTTACGTAAGAATGGCGATCGGTAACCGATTCGATTGTGAGCTCTCGACAGAACCGCCTGACGATTTATTTTTACGAGTCCGACGATTTTCTGAAAAACCGATCTATTCGTACGCAAGATACGCGATGGATCAACACGCTCGTTCACATTTTGTTCAACTTTTTTTTTTTTCCATGCATAATTAACTCGACTATTTGTCGCGACTGTGAACAAATACGACTTGGCAAATGAAAAGAGAGAAAAAAAAAAAAAAAAAAAAAAGAAACAAACGAAAAAAAGGCCTTTATTCCTTTCTCTCCTTTTTTCATTTTCATCTTTGAGCGAGTTTATTTCAAATCAAAAATGTTGACGAATGTGTAGATGAATGGATCCTACAATGAAGAGATGGAGAATATCGATGAGAGTACGAGTACAGCCTGTCGACGCGTTCTCTTTGATCTACCGACGACAACTCTATTTTTTTCGATCCCGTTTTGGAAACTCAACTATGTGCATATACCTCCACCTCTTCCTCCTCCTCCTGTCCGCCTCTTCCTCCTCCCCCTTCGTGACGCCTCTTCAGCGTAATCTTTCGGTCTGGATCCCATGTTGATCTCTCGATCACTTATTATACACGAATGACAGCTCATTGGTCGATCGTACCGTTCGAAATGGCAAAGGCTCGACTACACAAAAAGAGAGACAGAGAGACAAAACGAACGTCGAGTCCTTTTTTTACGAGGACCTTTTTATTTATCATAGCAACGCGCTATGTACCTACTATGTAGGTCCGCTCGCGATACATACCGGGTGGCAGCCGTTCCACGTATATCCTCGTTGGACGCACGTCGATCCCATTCCTACTTCTACATGGAGGTCAAATTTATCACACGACTACGCTCATCCGACCTCGTAAACTTTACGTTCCGACTTGTCGAGAGTTATGGCGAGCCTAGCGATGAATATTGAAATGAAGACAGACGTCGGAGAGGAGCAAGGACATGAAAAGAATAATGGCCGTACTCTCCTTCGTGTCAACATTGTTGAGAAAAATTTCGATCGATCTTCAAACTCCTTCTATCCTATCGATTCCTCTCTATCCAATGTAATTCTGAAATTAATATTTTATCATTGAAAAAAGATTCGTAACACCTACTGTCGTATTGCTTTTAATCACTTTTTATGTACTCACTGCGCTCCAATAATACTTGCATTTTTTTGTCAGTTGCATGGTCGAAAAGATAAGCGAAAGAAGAAAAGAAAGGGAACAAAAGACACTGGTCGTGATCTGTGAGCCGAAGAAAAGATATCTACAAGAAGAAGAAAATGACGTTACGTCACGTTTTCAATTACGTTCGCTGTCCCAAAGCATCCCTCAAATTATACTCGCACGAAAAGTCATTCGGCTTTTCTTCGCCGATGTCGTCGTTCTCGTTTTCGTCCTCATTGCCGTCCTTGTTGTTGTCCTCGTTGTCATCCTAGTCGCTCAATTCGCAAAGAACGTTCAGAATGAGAAAAGAACAGGACGGAAGAATTTATTGTGAGTCTGGGCAAAAATCTTGACGAAAAAAGGAAAAGTTCGAAACGAATGGCGTATCCAAGAAAATTACCGAAGAGAGCGTCCGCTATGTTTGTCGAGCCAGAGAACGGAAACGAGAAAGAAAGAGAAAGAAATGGAGAGTATAGCTGACGTGATCAAGCTAATTAATACTATCTAAAAGGAGTAGATGCCTGTAGAAAAGATAAGAAATGACGTAGCAAAGGGAAAACAAAGAAAATTTATCGAGATACAGTGTAAGATCTTGTAAAGAAACCAGAGAAAAAAACTGTAAAACAGACACTGAATAAGACACAACATCATTAAAGTAATGAACTCTTTAAATAGAAGATACAAGGAGTAACGAAAGAAGAGAATAGAGTCTATTTTTTCTCGTATACTCTAAAAGAATTAAATGAAATGAAAAGACTTGAAAAAAGGAGAAAACATTTACTATCACTTTCAAAGTATTCTTTACTTAACCATCTTAAAATATAAATATAATAATATAATAAATCGTAATATCCATTAATATAAATATAGAAATAATATATCATTGAAATAAATAGATAATATCTATCAATCACTTTTTCATTCTTCTTATTTATATAAAATTAGAATAATTCGCAAAAGTGATGGAGGATTGCGAAAACAGCAAACGACGACGACATTTCCTATCGAAAAGAAGGATAGACAGGTCGCACCCGTTCTACAGGACGAAGAGGACGAACGTGCCCCTTAAGCTGATATCAGGTTGATGAAATTCTACGAGGGCGGAGTCCGCCCAAACGATAAAACGTATCTAAGCCCTTCATCCTATTCCCTCGCTATGAGGAAAAATAGTAGAAGACAGGCAAGAGGAACACTCCATTTCCTACGTGTCCCATAACAGAAGTTCGAGGGTGTTGCCTGTCATGACTAGTCGTATGGCTATTACTAATTTTCTTCCAACCTATCCGCGCGTTTCTCTATTTTGTTCATTTTCATTCTCTCTAGCGAATGAGCAACTATTTCTCGTGTCTTCATTTCTAAATATATAAATACTTAATTGCATAAAAATATTTCTATCAACGATCTTTTCTTATAATACTTTTACTTTTTCCTGAAATAAATAAAATAAATTATTTTACAATGAAATGATGAATGTGTATTTTCTTTATCTTTACAGATCCTCCGATCGTTTCATTAAATCTCGGATCAACCCTTAGTCCGGAGGATATTAAAGAAGGCGACGACGTTTATTTCGAGTGTCACATTAGAGCCAATCCATCCTGGTCAAAGTTAACATGGATACACGACGTAAGAGACATCTATTATAAATCTTCCATTTTTTTCATCGTTAGATTCAAAGCGTAAACATTTTGTTTGATCTTTCGAATTTAATAATTTACACACGATTCCGTCTTTTTTATTTGTTATAAAACTTTTCAAAGTTTATTCACGTATCGATTGTATTTTTATCCAAGCGTAATACGGAAATGCGAGAAAAAGGTGAATCCGACATAACAAAAATGAAGCAGCATATCCGGATCGTCGGAATGTTCGGAACGTCGATAAATTTTATTTCTCCGTTTTTAAAAAAAAAATAAAAAACAACCGTGTCCATTAATCTCGTCAATTTTTACAAGAAACACAAAGTACGAACGATCCAAATCGGATAATCTTTTGACAACGAATTGGTCTAATTTATCTTCGAAAAAACATTTATTAGAGGGTTGCATCGACCTATACGTTTCACGAAATAATATATCGCATTCTTTACGTCGCGACGCACCAGATTTTAACATCCACTGGAAAAACGGTAAATACTTTTCTCGATCTATTTCCTTTTTAAATCTAACGAATCGATCGAAACTATATTCCGAATTGTTTTCGACCATTTGTGAAAAGCTTGACAATCGTAAATAAATTGTAAAACTTTCCGTTATGAGTATATGTAAGAGGTAAGATTAGTGCATTCAAAAATGAAAAAGGAAATGATAGATCTTATAAAATCCATAATACGTTAGATCTATCGATCGATCTGCTATTTTACAAAAATCTAAATCGCGACATTTTCCTCTGATATGAATTTCAACGAATGATCTTGAAAAACAAGTTACCGTAAAACAATTAAATATCCATAACATAACGATTGCAATGTACGCAACGTCAAACTATTTAAAATATTACCAATACACTTACTATTTTAATTCTAATCATTATTTTTTTTATAATTGATTTATTCATCCGATAATCGTGGCTAATTTTATAATGTCCTAATTTCTTAAGTACTTCAATGCAATTCCGTCGCTAGTACGGAAAAAGAAGAGAACGAGATCCTCGTGGGATTTCTATGAAGAGACTCATTTCAAACTTTCCTTTACGTTAATTATAGAAATTATAATCTATTTCGATTGGTACTTATAATTAGCAGCAAATATAATAGATAGGATCGCATTCTTATAATATCGTTAGTAACAATTAAAGAAAATCTCTCATAGAATGCAAATTCCAAGCCATCAAGAACAAATTTTCCCTATCTATTTCTCTCCCTCTCTCTCTCTCTCTCTCTCTCTCTCTCTCTCTCTAACACGTACGAGTACGCTTACTCGTATCTTTCCTGAATTTTAATCGCTTTGATCGAATCGCACATCGAAACGCGGCGCATAACACTAAACGTTAATTTCGATCGTTTTATTGCATCGCGAGAAACCATAACGAAAATTCTACGTGAGATCCGATTTTCTGAGATTTCTGAATATTTAAATGTATCATAAAATTTCATGGGTATACTCTTCGATAACTTTCCCTGGTACTTCAGATATTACTTCTGTTTACAAAAATAAATGTAAAACGCAAAGCTACGTAATCTCGTATGTACGTAGCAATCGTAGCCTTTACGAGATTTTCAAGAAGAGATGGAATATATTTCAATATTGAGAAAGAGATGGTTCTAGTAGTTACAAATAATAGATATTAACATAAAGTAAACGTACGATCGAGAAGTTCAATACGGGAGTTGAATAATCCAAATAATAAAAAGAGAAAATCTTTTAACCGATCTCTCTTTTTTGCGCTCCAAAAGACCTTTACTTAACTTAAACCCGTCGGAATGATAACGATAAATCAAGAGCAGCATAATCGTCTCGATTCTCACGGCTACGACTTCCGTTTCCAAGGTTTCGTTTTAACTCGGAGTGCATTATCGTCCCTCTTCTTCCTAGCGCTGGAAGTCATGTCCTACGTACTTCTCTCTTTCTCTTTTCTCTTTTACTCCTCCTTTCCATACTCTAGGCGACCTTTCGTTGGATATGCGTCGTAGCTTGCGAAGGATGCAGAAAACGGGCTAACGGTGAGCGGGTAGCAGCTGCTACTGCGTAAGAGATTTCCGTCGAAATTGCATCTTAAAAATATGATCCGACTTCATTCTGTAGGAGCACCCGGCTGCCGTAATCCCGTTACCCTTCTACCTCCTCCCCCCTTCTCTCACCCTTTCTCTCACTCTCTTCCTCTATCTATCTATCTATCTATCTATCTATCTATCTATCTCTTACCTTTATCATCTATGGTGCATTCGAGCTACCATCAGGCCAGAATCCCTTGCTCCTTCTCTCTCTCTCTCTCTCTCTCTCTCTCTCTCTCTCTCTCTCTCTCTCTCTCTCTGTCGTTGGACGACTTTTCTTCGCATCGCTTCGCTCTCTTACACGAAGGATTCTACCTCAAACTTTCTCGACCTCGATTTATGCTTAAACCGTAAAACCAGTTCGTAAAACTGATGCGAGTAAACCGACGCGATCAACACGAATGGAAACGATCTACGAATCAAACACGTCGTATCTAAGCAAAACGAATTTCCTCGTTTTTGTCGTTTTATGATTCTCTCATTCAATGTATTTCTTCAACATCCAAAACATCATCCCGTGAATAATCACAATAAACGTTTCACAAATCATTAATATTGTTTCTGAATTGAAAAAAAAAAAAACAAATACCTTGACGATCGCAATAATTATATTCGAAACGTTAATTCTGGAGTCATCGTTGTTCATAGAAAGAGATTAGTATTATTTGTAAACTGGTGTGTTCTTCATAAAACATCGGCATTATCGGAAAACGATATCAATGATGTCTATAGACTATCAAATTTGCACCATTTTAGAATAACGTGTATACGCAACATTGACCCTTTGTCACGCGAATATAATTACTTTAACGTTAAAAAGCGTAGACCGATAAAGGAAAGCGAGCGACGTTTGTACGCGGCTTTGTATACGTATATAATATGATATAAAAAAGACAAATTGCAGGTGATTCCGATTGAAAGTATGATACCTGCGAGAGTTAGTACGTACAAATACGAAAATGAATTTTAGCTACGATAGAGAAAATTGATTCGTTATCAAATTATTACTGTACCAATGGCAATTTCGCGAGTGTCCTCGGTAACTAACAATTCTCCAAAATTAATTTAGGACCTATAATGTTACGAAGCTAGCTATAATTTGTAGTTCGATCGATATACATACAGTAGAAAGAAAAGAGAGAGAGAGAAAGAGAGAGAGAGAGAGAGAGAGAGAGAGAGAGAGAAAGAGAAGGAGATCGAGTGAACAACAGCGAACCAAATATTTCCAATACTCTGAATGATAAAAGCAATACTATTGATCATTGTCGATCCTTCATTATTATACCCAATCGCGATTGAACTATTCAAATAATACACTTTGTTCTGTTTAAGTGAATCAGGAAAGGCATCGATTCATTTTTTACCCGATAATGAAGGACGATCGAAAAATACTATCGGCTGTCGCATTTGGACTTTTCAAACCCTAGATGTACTTTCCTCTTCCTACCGTACGATCGCTTTATCCATTTTCTCGCTTCACCGAATTTTCCATTACTTTTTTCCAAGTATAACGAGTTAAATGTCGTCATCCTAAGGAACGTTTCTCTCTTTAACGGTATATTTCGAAGCGCGCGACGAATCATTATAAAAACGTCGTCGACTATTCGTAGCGATAATAGCCCTTTGAGAGCCGATCGTAAAGGGGAAAGAATCGAGAGCGAGGACGAACGGTCGAGTAGACAAGAGAAAAAAAAAGGGGGTAGGGTTGGGGGGAAAGGGAAGGAGGAGGGAAGGGGGACGGGAGGGAGGGAGGGAGGGAGGGAGAGAAAAAAAGAGAAGAAACGGAGTTGAAAAAGAAAATGGGATCTAAGAAGGACGGAGTAGCACGTTGGATGGAGAAAAGAGATGCGGAAAAATAGCTATGGAAGGACAAAAAGAAGATACGTTCGTTGGGTGCTATAATGGAGTGCAGTGATTAAGCTGGCCCTAGCATCGACGAGGACAATAGAAAAGTCTTGTAACCGGGTGAAGCATGGACGAGCCAATCGGGGAAGTAGTTCAGAGGGAGGGCGCGTTAGTTGAAAGGATTCTCTTTACTCTTCATCTTTCTTCGCAAAGTAGATTGAACGAACGGCAAGACTTTACCAACCGGCACGACGGAAGGATTCTATTAATGTCGTCGTCGCGTGTCCGAACGCGAAGGCGAACGATCCTCTTTCCCCCTCTCCCCCCCTCCCCTCTCCCGCACTCACCCCTTTCGACCATTTTATCTTCTCGCTCGACAAGTTCCTCTCTCTTTCGCTAAGCTTGCCACGCGATCGTGCGACGAATTTATTTGAGAAATTATACGAATGCCTTAGTTGACGCTCGTAATCCGAAACGTAAAACGAATAACCTCTCCGGGGAATTATAAAGGACGAAATATTTTTCTACAACGCTGCTTCTCAAAGTCTTGTCCTCGCGAGAAACTTTATCGTAGTTTCTCGCTAAAAAATAAATCCCAGGCACGTCGTAGCGTGAAAAAAACTTTTCCAAGAGGCAACTTCTACACCGACCAACCATACCCCAAACTTTACCCACCCAACGACAACCAACCCTCTCACGCTCTCGCAAACTGTTGCTCTGAAAATTAACTGCTAAATTATAAGCGCGAATTTATAACGATGCGACTTAGTGGCTTTCCTGAAAAGCAAAATCTCTTAAAACGACCGATCCAAATCTCTTCTATTCTTGTTCGTCATCGTCTTACAATCGGATTACCTCCTTACCGGCTGATCTCTTCATCGTGATTCCTTCGACGAGCTTGTTCCAATTTATTTTCTTTTCGATGAACGAAAGAAAAGAGAAAAGGATCGTTAAAAGGTTCGAAAAGCTACTGTTGCGCTTATTGGCTTTCGCAATATTACAACCAATATTACAACCAATATGTTTTAACGAGCGTAAATATTTCTGATGTTTCTTCAAGTAGTAGTAACATAATATAAAATGCTAGTTTTATGTTACATTAAAATGTTGAAACGTAAGAATCTAAAGAATAGGAATCGTTTACGCATTTCAACTTACAATTATTCCCTTCTACGAATATTATCCCAAAGAAAGGAAAAGTTTGAAATCTAAAATCGAAACGATTCTCTATTTGTTTCTTTGAAATCGACGTTATTGCTTTCGCAAATCGATTGATTGTTAATAGTGCATAGCGATGGTAATGGGTTTCGTACAATGAATCGGCCGAGTGCATTTCCTTCTCACGCGAGATTCAATCCGACAAGTTCGGTTCTTAATGCGAAATGGAGTTTAAGACGCGGGTTTAGAAGGGAGGGGGTGAGTAGTATAGCGCCGCCGGATTCGACAGACCGTACATCAATCAATTTCACTCCCGACTCGATCGGGGCGCCGTTCTGGAATTCCGGATCCAGTTAAGGCGGCTTCCTCGAGGCAAGTCACGAAGAACGTTTCGTTTTCGTTAGATTTCGATCTTGAATTTTCGTTAAAAGATTAGACGATTTTGCTAGAACGGAAACGCTAATATGTCTTTTATGGTCAATCGTCATCCTTAAACTACTCCTACGATTTCTTTTCAAATCAAAGATCTTACATTTATCATGAATGTTAAACGATTAGCCAAGATTTTCTATCCTTGATAGAAGGATACAAATAACAAGAAACGTTAAATAAAATTGTATATCTCCTATGAAACAATCTGTTTTCCAAACAAATCACCTAGTCGGAACATTGATCACATTTCTCTCTATGTCAGCCCATGTCCATGTACTAAATTTCTCTCCTACGGATCTTCGAGAGTTATCATTGATTGAATAAATTAATACGTTGTAGTAATTGCAACTCTAACTTTGTTACCCTTGCAGAAGGGAATTAACTCCTATCCGTGAGATTTCAATATACAGAACTTAAACCCTCCCTGGAGAACATTAGAAGCTAACACTCGGACTTGCTCAAGCTTATTAAAATCACGTAGATTTGATTCATTAACATTAATTTATATATTTTATGAATATTGGATTTAATTACGTGTAATCTTGAGTTTTATATAAATCGGTCTATTTTACCTTGAGCGTATATTTCTTGATAATAAATTGTTTTGACTTTTAATAAAGATTTAGATTATTTTTCTTTAACCTTAATTAAATACTACGATCTAGTCAAATGCGAAATAATTATAAAGAACGTTCGTTTCTACGAAAACACGTCGAAGACATTCAATGTCTTCAATTGATCTCGTCTGATCATTCTTGACGCAAAATGAAATATCAAATTTAATAACATTTACACACGAGAAACGTAGCTTTTGCCAACGAAAATGCAGAAAAGAGAAAATATACCTGCCATTCTTCTCTTCACTCTGTTTCTCATGAACAATAAGAGAAAAAAAAAGAGAACTAAAAGGAAGAAAGAAGGAGCAACTCTCCATCCAAGCCTCCAAGCTTTACCTTATAATTCCATATTCTAAGATGCAATACATCATTCGTTTCTTAGCGCCAGACGGTCTTACTCTTCACCGCAACAGAGAAACATAAACCTCCAAATGATTCAATATTTTACGTCGTCCACGGCGCGCTAGACGGTGCGTTACATGCCAACGACGATGAAGGATATCTCACTTGGTCCAAATGACGCGAACACGAGATACACGCTAGGTTCTTCGTACCCGTTTGTTTTACCAATGATTATCAACTATATTCTTTCTTTTCCTTTCGTGAAATTTTTTTTTTCTTTTTTTTTTTTTTTTTTTTTTTTTTTTTTTTTTCTTTACAAAGATAAAATAAAAAATGTCTTATTAAAAGATATAACTTTTTTACGATAAAATTGATTAAATCAATTTCAACCGTATACGATCTGAATTCATGATTAATTCCAACTGGTGTGCATTTGCGATAAGGAAGGCTAGCTTGCATCTTTAAAAGTATTTTTCTCTCTTCCTCGAAGAAAATCGTCAGAAACGATAAATTTTACGTTAGTAGCCAAGTGGCAAAGCACGTTTGCGACACGTCCGGTGTAAAGTGAGAAAACGAAAGAGCAGCGGGAAAAGGCAGAAACAAAAGAAAGTGAACGCCGAGAAGAAGAGGAAAAGAGGAACGCGAGGAGGAAAGAGAGAGAGAGAGAGAGAGAGAGAGAGAGAGAAAGAGAGTTAAAAGAGAGAAGGTCGGAGAACATAGCGAACTAGAGAACAACCTACTCGAGCAGCATGCTATCTACCTCGACTCTTTAAAGCTAGGCGCTTTCGAGTTCTTCTCTTCTGAGTCTCGAGTACGCCACGACGCCCGTCACATTCACATACACGTGAATATATACAAACGCATATGAACTTGTGCTCATACATACCATACGTATACACATATGGACGTTTCATGCCGAGTCCCACGCTCGACACGATTCGTTTAACAGCACAGCATATGTGGCTTGCGAACCTCCGAGATACGAGTTTCATGAGAAGAAGAATAGCGAAAAGTATGAGATTACGAATGTAGAACATTCGAAATGAGAGAAAAAAGAAAAAAGAAAGATAAAGAGAGAAAGGAGAAAAAGGAGAAAGAAGAGGAGGAGGAAGAGGAGGAGAAGGAGGAGGAAGAGGAGGAGGAGGAGAAGGAGGAGCAGAAAGAGATGATGTGAGATTTTAAATTAGGTAGATTCTCTTATTTCGCATAATCATTATACTTTTTTCTTGACATAAAGATCCTTCTTTGAGCGTTATATGATTTTAAAAGGGATCGTTGATATTAACCTAAATGATATTTTTTTCATTAAAATGTACCCTTTTCTATCAATAAAATACAAATGTTTAATAATTTTCAACAAATATAGATACATTTGTAATTTGATTTCAATAAATTAATTATCTCTCATTCGATAACAATCATTACATTATTTTTCCTACTAAATTCGTAAATATAGCAAACATCATACATTTCATATGTATGATACATCTGAATCTCTTCGCATGATATATCTTTGAATCAACGAAACTATTTCATTTCCAATATCTCTATTTTATTTAAACAATTTCATCGTCACAGATCTGAATACGCTAACAACGTCATTTATCCCAGACATTCTACGAAGTTTGAAAAACAAGGAATAAAGAAAAATTTGATGATAATGTGATAATAGATAAATTTCGAAATTTTTAAGCCTCAAAATACTTCTATACTGTTTATAAGATAAATATAAAACGAAATATTTTACAGCAACAGGAGAATATTGTTGAGAGCAGAATATTCCGCGGGTGATGATAAGTGAACATAGTCGCCAGCGAAATATTCCGCGGCTGGTGATAATTGACAATCGTGATGTGCGGATTATTCCGCTTACGGATGCAAATGGGTTAACGCGTTGAATGCGGTTTGGTTCTATCTTTTATATTTCCTTTTTCCCAAGTCGATCTTTTGAGAGAAAATTGGTATTTCGAGTAGACGTAATAAGGACAGACCGTCCGAGGTCGTCAAAGATTATCGAGCGAGAAATGAAGTAGGCTAGTCGAGAACCACCGGACTATGGTGAAGTCAATGACCGTTTGTCGACGGAGAAAGAGCGGAATAAAAAGGTTTCTACTACCTTTGAAGAGAGGAAAATCCTTGAAAGAAGAAAGAAGAAAAGGAAGGAAGGAAGGAAGGAAGGAAGGAAGGAAGGAAGGAAAGAGGAAGGAAGGAAGGAAGAAGTCATAGCCGCGACTTGTTGGCAATTTTTCAAGGAATCACTGCGCCGTCTGACCAGATTGAACGCCCCAGGCTCTTTTCTTTCCTTCTTCCTCTTCTTCCCTTTCTACCTCCATCGCTTTTTTCCTCTCATCTGGCTACCGGAAAGGACCGACCTGGAAGAAGGTCCTTCGACCACGTCGAATTCTCGAGGAAGAATGTTAGCATCCGAGCGTGCTCTTGGCCGGAAGGCATCTCCCGCGGTGCCAGTGCCAGTAGGAAATCCGTCGAAGATCGAAAATAGGAAAAGAAATTCGGTGGATCGACTATTTGGAATTGGACTAAAGATCGGTACGTCTAAAGACGAGATTGAATGGGCAAGGTATTCGTACGTTTTGCGCCCTTCGAACGAAAACGTGCCGAATTTAAGAGATTCCACTACGTCAGTCGATCGATTTCTCATCGATATAATCTTCTTTCGGTTAAACCGAGCCGAGAAAAAAGATCTCACGGTCTTCGGGTCCAAGAAAATGCTTTTCTTTTTTTCAAAACGATCAAAGTTTTTCTTTCTTCTCTTTTTTCTTTTTGTTTTCTTCTTTTATTTTTTTTTTTCTTCTTTTAAAGCACACAATCGTACGAAATGATGTTCAATTTGTTGTCAGATTAAAAAGTATTAGTACTGGGGAAGGCTTATATACACAAAGAGGACGATGGTTAACAGCTAGTTTATACAACGGCAATGTTCGAGACAATGCATGGGGCCATTGTAGAATGGTCGTTCTATACACCGTGTACCGCGAATAATTCCACCCTTATTCCAAACCCAGAATATTCTCAAAATGGAGCTCTGTGCTTTCGGGCTCCGTTCCAAACGTTCTTTTTCCTACGGCTTTGCGTCACGCATACCAGATCGTTCTACTTGTTCGCGATTGCCTCGTCAACTTCAAAAGCAAACATTTACGAGCGCCTTGCGTTTCATACGCAAACGAATTCGATTCGAGACGTGACCCGCATACATCGTTCGTACTTCTTTCAGTCCTACGTTTACCAACGATGTTCTTTTTGCCAAGATAAAGCTGAAGAGAGAACAATCGCTACGAGTTGTCACGGATAAAAGACGAGACGAGACGAGGAGAGATAAACAAAGTTAGCCAGCGATTTTGATCGCTTTACTCGAGTGATACGATTAGAAGCCGCTTGGCGATAGATCCAACGAGAGGATAATAGAGAGAGAGAGAGAGAGAGAGAGAGAGAGAGAGAGAGAGAGAGAAAGAGAGAGAGAGAGAGAGAGAGAGAGAAGGGCGTTTCCGTGTATCCGTACTTCGTGAATGGATACGACCGAGAAGTTAGTCGATCCCCATTTACGGCGCAAACCTCATGAAACCTAATTATATTGTAGAAGATGAAGCTCTCGCCGTTCCTCTAACCCTGAAACTAAACGATCAAAGGGATCACGTTGCTTTCGACAAAACTAAATAAGGAAATTAAATTAATAACATTAAACTAGTCTCCCGCATTTCGACATTAAAGAATTATCAATTAGCATTCTGATCACGAAACTTTACTTTCTCAGTTTTCGTTAAATATCCACAAAATAAGATAAAGTGTATTCAATTCTCGTCGGCATATATGCCAAAAAGATGAAATGGCAAAGAAAAAAATAAATAAATAAATGGAATGGAGGGAAAATAAAAGGGAACGGATCGAGTGAATATAGAAGAGAGAAAATTCGAGCGGCGGTTGTATAGTAGCTTTTTCGGAGAATGACTTAGTTGCAAGAAAAGATAAACGAAAGTCGAGAACTGACTATACAAGGCTCGCTACTGCTACTTTCCTTCTACTTTGTCGTAACGGCAAAGAAAACCTTAGACGTGGATAAAGAAAACTAAGAGGAAAAGAGAATGAAAGAGAGAGAGAGAGAGAGAAAAAGAAAGAGAGAGACAAAGAGGATGAGAGATCTTAGAGTCTGACTAACTGGATAGAAAAGGGCCAACAGGAACGAAAGGAAACTTCAAACTTTTGCCTCTCACGATGAAGAAGATAGAAAACGCGAAGGAACGTTAGGTTATCCTCTCTGATGGCGACTCGGTATTCTTCTACGTGGAAAAATGGTTAGCCGTTTTCTAAATGCTGGATGCTCTTCCTTTATAAGACAGCATTGTTCCCGTTAGGCGAGGAACGGAAATCGATGCTACTACGACGCGTAGATAAAAGTCGAACGGAAAAGAGAATCGAAAAGAACGATATCACCACCGCCGATATTGGCTTATCGTTCGAAGTAACAAGAAAAAAGGAAAGAAGAAAGTCTTCCCGGATAGTCTTTCGGTCACGAAAAGTAAAGTAAATAGGAGTACATGCCGCATTAAATTCTGCCATCTTTCCTAACGAGGTATAATACTTAGCGGTTCCTTCCTTAGTTTCATCCCTTTGCTCGCAGGTACGAAGTAAATCGAAGATAAACCCCAGGATTTAACCGAGGCTTAACCTATGCTAAGCGTGCTAACTCTCCTTACCTAGCTGGACCACATGAAACTACGCTTGCATAGATTACAATGTACTTTAATTGAGTTAGCATGTTAATGGCTGAAAACATCTATCCGGCTACTTTCATCTTCGTCGAACATAGAAGGGGTATATGTGGTTTTTTTCTTTTTTTTTTTTTTTTTTTTTTTTGTTTTCTTCTTCCTCTTTAAATTAAAGTTATAAATAATCTTATCCCTTCAGCGTAACAACATCATTTCCGTTATCGATTTTGGTCAGACTCTGGTTCAGAGTGCCCTTAGTCCAGACAAATAATGATTCGTAGTATGGGCTTTATCGTCGGATCAAATAATTAATATAAGTTAATCGAGGAGCGACCGTTAACAAATCGTTTCTTATACATCAGTCTGCCCCCAACAATTATTTCACCGCTCGGATCAATCTTCCGTTTCTTATCCCACTCTTGCGAGATCATTTAATCACTCGCAAGTAATTAAGTACTTTGCCATTAAGAAAATTCTACACGCGAAAATTCACGAAGAAATAGCTCACGTAGCATGGTGAAAATTATTATAAAACAATCGAATGAATTTTCCTTTTTCTTTTTGTTCTGTAATCTCTCTAGGGGAAAAAAAAAAGAAAAAAGAAAAGAAAAAAAGAAAAAAAGGAATGAGAGAAGGAGAAAAGGCGAAAAGAAAGAATCGAAAGAATTGAAAGAAAGAAAGAAAGAGTAGAGAAGAGAAAAAAATTCGAAGGAGTCTCTGCAGTTTCTCTCAACATTCAAATAGCCTCGTTTCAAATCGATTTCGAATTATCTTCGGAGAGCGGATTCCAATGGGACAGAAGAAAGGAAAGTATGCTGGTGTAATGGAGGATACGACTGTAAGGTAAAGAGATATAAGGAGTAAAGAAAAAGAGACGGAAGAGGGTTGTTGAAAAATAAAACAAGAAAAGCTAACCTCTCACCGACTGTACAGAGAAAACGACTTACAGTGAAAGACAGAGAAGGAACTTTCGAATAATGGCTCCTCTCTATCTGTACGTATATCTAGACGTCTATACGATCTGATCTATAACTCAAGGATATTTACATCGTTGCGTCTGACATAACATAGTTCGTCAATGTCTACGATTGATAATGAAAGAAACTTATTGGATAATACCATTTAGAATTTTTATCTATTATTTTATATTCTTTATATCGTAAAGATGATATATATTTTGATTATTCATCTTGAAATATTTTCTTTTCGATATTTATCTCATTTCACCTGCTATTTTTATCTCGAGTTAACAAAGAGAAGAAAATGAAGGAAGGGATCGACATAATCGTACTAAACCATAATGAAATCTCCATCTGCCTTTCCTGCGTCTAGCTTGATTAAACACCAGCCAGTGTTTAATAACGTATACGAGGAAGTACGAATCGACTTCAAATATGTATTTGACCGATACGATCTAGTTATTCAAACACAGGTTACTCTTCCTGTATTTCCGGAAAGGTCAATATTGATACTACGTTTGAAATATCTATTCTGTTAATGCTTCAAAGAGACAATGCGAAAAACGATAAAACAAGGCTTGCCTATCTCGTTCGATAAACCGAGAATATAACAAGAAACGATGAATACCGTCTTTATATTATTTCATTTTTTTAATATTTCAATCAAATTCACTAGATATATCCGTTCGTCCAGTCGATTAAAACGAATAGTACGTGGATAAAGGATAATGAAATCGTCGTTTTTGCTTATGAACTTTTTCGTCAGGCTTTTAATAAAAGGACCGACTATTTTGAATATTGGCTATTCATAGCCCTTCGAAACTGATCCCGTTATATACGCCATTAATTTATTCGTTTAAAATAGAATCTCTGTATAATTGCGTGATAAAATTAAAGAACCATAATCAATATAGAAAAGAAAATAAAGACAATATTCTAGACGGTTAATTAGAAAATTCGAATATGAGTTATCGGAGAATCATGAATATTGTCTGAAACGTTCTTTCGACAACGATCGCGATTAAATGTTAACAACCGAGAAGAAGCACTCTTGTAGTTCTTTGTCCTCTCGTTTGAATATTCTCTATGCTTCTAATTTGAAGTTGGAAAATTTTGAATCAGTCGGAAATAAGGACAATAACGATTAAACATAAATCAATGTGAAACACGGTCTTTTTCATTCTCTAATCTTTAAAGTCATTACATTATAATGAAAATTCAAAGAAAACAAAACTTATTAAAAAATATCATCGTAAAATTTCGAAAATTTCAAAAATTTTCAATACTATAAATATTAATGTTATAATATTATTAAAAATTATATGAAAAAGAATGATAGCGATATATTTGAAACGCTATAATTATCGGTATCCTCAAGTAGTCATTTCGAATAATAATAATAATAATTTTGCAATATCCATCCTAGTATCGTCGCGTATAAGCCCGCAGTAAAGACAAGAACAGCGGTATCTTTTATCATGAAAGTTATCGAGCCACATATTTCGGTGAAAATGTCCACTTCGCAGGTAATGTGCTCGCAATAAAAGGAGAAGCAATATTCTTTTCACGTCGACCGTCTGACAGTAGGGAGAAATATAATACATTATTATACTTTACGCATAGACGTAACTCGAATAATAAATTGCAACGCTTGATGTCTTCTTTACGAAGTATCGTTCGCAGGTTATAACGAGCGTTCGTCGATTATAACGGTTTCCATCGATAGAACATTTTTAATACGGACCGATGGAACTTTTCGCGACATTTATACGACGTTTTATGACGAATGATACTTCCCTTAAATAAAATAAAAAGAAAATTCTTTCTTACGGCGAAATCATTCATTGACTCTTCGACGAATTACATGTATTTCTCTTTTTTTTTTTCTTTTCTTTTCTTTTCTTTTCTTTTCTTTTCTTTAATCTTCGATTCATTCGTCATTCGAATAAGTCCCGTCTTCTTTCACCAACATTCAACCCACCTTCCTTTTCTCAAGCATGGAATCCCTGCAAGAAATTTATCAATTTCTTCATACGGAATGTAGGAACGTAGGAACACGTGCATTACTGTGCAACACGACAATTTCTTACAACGTCGTGTTCTCGAGATGACACATTTAGTAATACACCTTTCTCTTTATCTTACACACCGAGATACCAACTCGGCAGTAAACGAAAGAGCAATAAATTGTAGAGGGGAAAAAAATTCTTCTCACAACAAGGGAACAGCTTTGGTATCTCTTCCGTGGTTATCTCTAATTTATCGCAAAATTAGAAAGTAACGAGCGATGAAATCACGATTTCAAGCTCCGCAACTTTAAAGAAAAGAAAGCACAACGGGGGAAAAAAAACCAGAGAGAAAGAAGGATTTTATTCGTACCTCTTTTATTAGAGATGCGTGTACGCTATCGTCCCTGAAAACGACGGCAAAACATAATGCTTCTTCCCTGTACGACAATTGCCGCAATATAATACATCCAAGCTACGCTGTCTCGCTTGTTATAGAACCAGATCCTGGCGCACAATACATCGGCAAGAATCATCTGGTCGAATCAGAGCCTCGTCCTGCAGAGCGTTACAAGGAGCAGCGCTGGTCATTACGTATGCGCTGCGACAAATGCCCTCAACGAAACGAGAAGCGAGCCTCTACATTTTCGCGTTAAGTGTGAGTAATTTATTTATAATTGTGAATAAAACCGATCTCTTTCCTCGTAAATAAGAATCAAGCAATGAAAATAAATCCAAACGTCTTGCTAACAGATTCATAGACGATTTCTATTTACATTTCATTGACAAGACCAACGAAGAGATCGTACCTTTCGATATATTCTCTTACTCATATACATAGACTTTAGGGATCGCAAAACCTCAAGGATCTCTAAGGATTTGAATATTTCACAAGTGCTTAGCATAGGATACATTTTTAATATCCAATTCCCAGGTTATGGTGTTGCGCCGCGACAGGGTCAACTACCGACCTCTGTATAATAACATGGAAGAAAAATATATATTTTTCGTACAACTTTTTTTATTATCGATATCGTTGTTAAAAAAAAAAAAAAAAAAAAAAAAAAAAAACAAAAACAAAATCTAACTAAGAAATCTAACAAAATCTAAATAAGAAATCTAATATTCGTACGAAAATTATTATTCGTCGTATTTCTCATTATCTTTATTAGATTTCAAATGTTCCTTGTTACGTTATCTAAATATTGATCATCGATACATAACAATAAATCTGTAACGAGGTCGTAAAGATCGACAAAATGTGCACTGATAAACATTAATCCCGCGAGACTCTCGAAAGTCGAAGACTCGATCGTTTCTAAATTTTACTCTTTCACACCGTTATAACGTCACCTCGCATTTACGCCAGCGGCTACACAATAAATGAGATCTTGCACGCTTGGGATTAGTATGATGGATAAATTATGGTCGTATACCAAAGAAATCTGTCATCGGGCGTTAATAAATTTTGTCGCGAGTTATAAATTCTCCTTGCTCCGTCCGCAATGCTGCTAGTGATTTATTAGAACGAGTACTCCGTAGTTATATCTGAAAATATATATGTACAGCAGAAATCACTGAGCTTTTCGAGATAAAAGAAAAAGTTTCACCGTAAAGCATTCAAGAAAGATCTTAAGTACGCAACGAATTATTTGTGCTAACAAAATCATGTTTTAAATATCAATCGTTTGAGAAAACGAATGTTATTAATCGAGAGGAAATGGAACGATATCTCTATATGCTTTCGTCGTTTACTTCCATTGTTTGTTTCATCCATTAATTAATAGCTGAAATATCGAATCAACGTTTACGTCTATATATTGCATTGATTAAACGTTAGTCAATTTATTTATTGCACTAATTATTATAAGATTTTATATACATAATATTAAATTCATTTTATATCAGAAAATTATGTATTGCAATTAAAAATGAAACGAACGATAATCGCACGATAGTTAAATACATTTAATAAGATTAATAATAAAAGTAAAAGATAACGATATAAATAATTAAAAGTTATAGGATAATTACGAGAAAAGTAAAAAATTATAAGCTTTGTCATTGTCCCTCGTAATGTAACGTAAATCAAGAAATAGTGAAAGAAAAGCAAGCTTTGCGAATTGTATCGAATCGATTCAATTTACGTTTACAACACAGAACATTCTCGTATCGTAGACATTTTTTTCAAGGTACAAGTACGAATGACGCGCACGAGTTCCACGTCGGCTGGATATTTACGCGCTTTGTCGAGATTCGATTGCTCTTTCGGCGGCACGGAAAGAAGGGTGCCTTTAAAAAAAATTGCTCTCGAAGATTGGCCTAGGTCGTAACCGACGTTATCCCTATCTCCGTGCAAACAGACAAGGTTCTTTGCTTTCGAAGCACGATCTCGTCTTTCTCTCCCTTCTCCGTCGAGGACTCTTGTTTTTCTCTTTATTTGTCTCTTTTCTTTTGTAAAATGGTGAGCGAAAATAAGAAAGAAAGAAAAAGAATGAAGGAGAGAAAGAAAGAGAAAGAGAGAGAGAGAGAGAGAGAGAGAGAGAGAGCTACGAAGAAAGATAAAGGCAGTGAAGATAAAGGCAAACGAATCGTTACAAATATATATCACTATGGAAGATGCGACGTGAGAAGGAAAAGAGAAAAGCAAAAAGAAAGATAGAAAGGCCTTTTTGCATAACTCGTTTCGAAAAAAAAACGATTCGGCAAGTCGTACGCTCGTAAAAGTCACGCCCGTGACAAAATGCCAAAGCGTGCCTCGAAAACTACACGCGCTATCGTTATCAACCACTTGTCTTTTTTGCTAGCTCTCTTCGAAGGTCAATCCTGGAGAAACTCGTGAAACTTTTTAGTTCGAAGCGAACAACGAAGGCGACAACATTACCCGAATCTTGTTTCTAAAGAAATTCTAACAATAGCTTGCCAAACGAAATTGTGTTATTCACTTACCAAAGCTTTTCGTAAACTGTTGGGTTGATATCATAGCTACGGTTAAACTAGGACATTCTGCCTTCTAATCGTGTACGCTGCAATAAAGCGAAACCAATTCGTTTTAACGGCTTACGAGACACACGGAATATAACGTTGGTTCGCAAAAGTGTGATAGAAGGAGAGGGCGGGGAAACATGCGAGAAACTCGGTGCTCAATGGAGGCTATATAATATGAAGGAAATGTGTGCACCGCAAATTATTTACGATTAACATGGAAAATTCATCAGTCAGGAGAGATTTCTCTCTGCATTTAATTTAGTTCCTATGATCTTACCTACGAAACAAGGCTAATTCTTATCAAGACTTTAAACGTAAAATTTTGGAAGTATGCTAGATAGGTAATATCAAAAGTACAAGTTGATTAAGTAAGTTTGAGGGATGTCGATGCTGAGAGCAAGAGAGATTCTCCGAGGCCCTCCTTTCGACGCTCGTCAGAACGTTCTCGGAAATTATGGTCCATAATTAATGCCCTCATCGTTTAATGAAGACCAGACCCCTTCTCGTTTCACCAAAGAACCACCGTGCAGTAAAAATTTATCTTTCCGTCCGACAATGGTAATTTCCTGCCAAGTCTAACAAAGCCGAGTGTCGACGAAGGGAAAGTACTCTGCGGCACGAGGTCGGATGATACTCGTCGATAAACTTTATCTAGAAACTCGATTAACGCAAGATTCGTTCGGCTCGATTAACTTTTCAAAATGAATGTACCTATTTTATAACGCGAGCGTAAGTCGAACATAATGCCTAATTGCATCGCGTCCCATCGAGAATCGATTGTAAATTGCAAACCTACGCCGATTAAAGGAGCAATTCGCTTCCGACCTACTACCTGTGTTTCTCTCCGGGGAAGTTCATTACGTGATTGGAATCAAAGCGAATGGATCTTAATTGATCGAAACCCAACGTTCCGGCGATCCGTCGTTAACCTGTTACTTCCTGACAATGATCGTGGTATTGCGAGTTCCGCCACATTCCCATTCTCTCGATGCGACGTCGATGCTCTCCTACTGGTTAACCAATGTATGTTAACCAACGTATTAACTTTGATCGGCGTCCCTTCGTTCCGATCTAAAGATTAAACTGACTGATCTAAATTTCCTCCATATTCGTAGACCGTAAGACGAGTATCTTGAAACGAAATAGAAAAGATGGAAGTTGTTTTCTTTGATTTGCAGTCGCACCGGTGTGTAAGGACGACAGGATCATAGTGGTAGGCGCATCAAGAGGCGAATCGTTGGACATTGCTTGTAGGGTCGAAGCCGATCCACCAGCTCATAATTTTCGCTGGAAGTTCAATAATAGCGGCGAGACCCTGGAGGTCGCACCTGGAAGGTTCTCAATGGAGAAGTCGAGTGGCGTTAGCGTATTGAAGTATACACCGTCTACTGAACTGGATTACGGAACACTCTCCTGCTGGGCGGACAATCTCGTCGGTACCCAGGCGAGGCCGTGTCTCTTCCAGTTGGTAGCTGCTGGTAAGTATTTAACAGACAAGCATCGACTAGAGAGTACACGGACCTGCAAATCGTAAATTCCTTATCCACCAAACTGAAGAGGAATGTCGACGGCAGGATTCCATTTTACATTGTCCTTTCTCCCTTTCTACTCTTTCTCTATCCCGTTAATTTCTCTCATTAGATTGGTCGTCAAAAAATTTATAGTTCCAATGCACTTACATCTTTTAATTGCAAACGTGTTTCAGACGAATTTTACAATTCTTTCTTTTGATCCAAAAAATTTCATTTCCTTCGATCCGCCAATCCAAATTTCACAATAGTTTATCTTTGCGAAAGTGAGAATTGGGAATCATCATCTTTTATTTTCTCATCTACGAGAACGAGATACGCATGATACAAAACCAATTCAATATGGATTTTATATAGATTACTTTTGAACAAATCCTCGATATATTATGTATATGTAATATACACATATGTATGTATAATCGAATAGAATTTCAAGGTATACAATGGTGAAGGAATTATCAATTAATCTCAGCGTTTATTATCTCTTTATTTTTCGAGGAGCAACCCTTTTTTTTCACAAAAAAAATCCAATTGGAAAATTACTTCCTTTTACTTTCCTCTTGGAAAATTACTTTGATGGTGTAGAAAGCATCGATGATAGTTCATCTATGTCATTACGATGAATACGATTTGAGTCGAGCCAAAGTATCACATCTTACATGTATTATACTGACAGTCACAATTTGTGAAAAATTTCTTTCAATTAAATTGCTACCCAATCGATTAATCTATAGATACGTATAAATTTTCAAAAGGAAAACGATATCGATGTTCTGCGTGAATAATCATTTAATTTTATATAAAATATAATATATATATATATCTAAATAAGAAAGGTATAAAGTATAAATTTAAACGAACTTTTTAATCATTGGTTGGAAACTAATTTAACCGGTTGGAAATGTTTGTTGGTTTGTTCATCGAATATAAGCCATTAATGAAATTCCGAAGGTATGTAAATACCGTTGTCGCGAAAGAGACCGCAAACACTTTAATTATATATATTAAATATAATATATCTATATTAGACTATGATTTTGACCGATCCTAGATCTCACGTATATATATATATATATATATATATATATATATATATATATTATATATTATATATTATATATTATATATATATAATATATATCTAGACATAAATAGCTATATCTACATAGCTCCAAGGAAATCATCCTAAAAGCATTCTACAAAGTAGTCCAAAAGTTTCACGTACTTGATACGAGGACTTACCGTTTCTGTATTCCATCGGTCTTAAATCAATTCCATACAGAAAATTGAATTTCGTTTTAACTTATTTGATTGCTTTACGTGAGCGTACCCAGATTCATTACGGAGTAGAATTACTTCGAAACAGAATTGCTAAAAATTTTATTTTCCCATGAACGAAAATATAAGCGTTCTTTGGGAAAACTTGTACAATACTTTGACAAGCGATTTTTAAAACGATTATGCGATATTTAATTTCATCGAAGGACACAGGAAATAAAAGAAATCACAGAATTCGTTTTATTTCTCTATCATCTTTTTTTCATCATATATATCTTTCTATCAAACTGTATATATATATATATATATATATATATATATATATATATATAAAGTTTTATTATATTTTCGAACAAAAAAAAAAGAATAAAACAAAAACCAAACTCCTGTCAAGCACGCTCGCGTTACTATCTATACGGGAATATTTGAAGGGATGGAAAAGGTAAATAGTTGTCCGAAATTATAAAGTTACGGATATGAAAGTTTAACGCTTGTAAATTATTCGGAGAACGTCCCAGTTTATTCCTCTTCCATTACGAGTAATATCTCCTATTTGAGAATATAAAGAAAAATCGCATTCATTGTAGTATTTTAGTTCTTTTTTTTTTCCTATTTTACGTATTAATTTAAACAATCCTAACGAGAGTATAACAATCGCCGTTATTTCTAGACAAGATCGTTCCTTTGTTATTATCGTACATTTAATATTATCATTTATTTCAAGAAGAAAAAGAAAAAATCTGACGTCAATCAGATCAATGAAATTGTCATTTTATTAATATGAAAAGCATTTATACTATTGATAAAGTCCCGTCGGAATCATTGCTAGTGCAACAGAGCCGACCTATCAACGCTCGTCATAGCGACGTTAATCCTCACCGCTGGACTTTCCACTAGAGTCTCGTCGTTTTTCCAAGCACGATCAACACTGACGTTGACGCGACGATAGCCCGACGAACTATTGACGTTGACGAATATGCTCCGTGTGGATGAAATTGTGGGCTCGAAAATAAAATAGGCAGCCACTTTTTTCTCACCATTCCTCTTTTCTCCTATTTCGTTGTCCCGTTCCGAAAATTCATCGTTCCCATTTCATTCATTCTTGTTTCTGATATCTCCGAACCTTTTTCTTGCATTCCCATATTCCCCGATGAAATGAAATTATTTTCAGCCTACCATTATTGCCATATCGGTTTAGTAGTTCCTTCTTCTTCGAATAGCTTGAGCGCCTTCCTTTTTTTCTTTCTTTTTCTTCTTTTTTTTTTTTTTTGAGGATTTCTTTTTTCGAGAAAAAACGAGAAGGGTGAAAAAAAGGTAGGGTAATAAAATGCGAAGAGACGGCCACCCAGCAAGAAAACGTGCTGACCTGTAAATTACTCCAAAGAATTCCCTATTATTTATTACACGCTACATCGAAATAAATTTCGCGCGAGGCACGTTTTCGAAAGGGAAACGTTATCGAGAGTATCGTATGCGAAAAAAAAAAAGAAGATATTTGTAACACCGTACAATGTTATATAAATACATGTTCAAAGCGGATATTAAAACGGAAATAATAAACTCTGCGATTCGCAATATTTCTACTTGGTGAATCGAAGTAGGTGTATTCTATGTTCAATTCGGTTTTTCAAACATGTACTCGCTTTGATATTAAAGCTTTTTGTATATATGTATATATTGTAAAGATATATATATATATATATATATATATGCACGATATTTTGATAGTACAAATTTTATGCTTAACGCGTTTATCGTTATTATACGTGGAAATTGTTTGGTAACAATGGAAATAGATATGACGATAGCAACGGATAAAATTTCAGCATCAACGTGCATTTAAAATCAAAATAAATGAAAATTGCGAAAAAAATAAAATATAAAATTAGAATAGACGTCTGCAAAATAAAATCAAGGTATTATATGAAAGCAAGAGTTTTGAAAATAAATGCGCATGGATTTCTTTTCATTGAAAAGAAAAAATATGCCGAGCGTTGCACCGATTATCGTCAAAATCTATCGTAATAAATTTCATTCGGTATAATAAATGCGCTTTGATGAAAACCATTACCAGAGATTACGTACGGTTTTTATTTGAAGAGGGATACAGTTAGGTATAACGTATTTTATGAAATTAAAAAGGTCTGTGAATACATTGGCTAACAATACATAATGAATAATGAGAAATAAAAAGTGCATAAAAGTGTGCTTTTTTATCGACAGAGATGATAAAAGGTATCTCTACAATGCTACGCGTTATAAAGAGTTATAAATTCATCCAACGAACATTATTATATATTTGTACTACTTTAGACGACAAATCTTTTCCCATGCTTTTCGTTTGTTAATGAACGTCAGTCTTTTCTTTTTATCAAACAAACCTATAAAAACGAGAATTTTAACCCGTATGAATGTTCTTTTCAGGAAAACCATTTCCCGTTCGAAATTGCACATTGGCCAATCAGACGTATACAAGCGTGGAAGTGAAATGCGTGCCCGGATACGATGGTGGTCTGACGCAGAAATTTGTGTTGGAGGTCTATCATGGCGATATTGACTTCCTGTCGAGCATCCAGCCTCTCTATAACGTTTCCAACATCGAGGAGCCATCCTTCGCGCTTTCGGGTCTGGAAGCGTCGGTCGAGGCTGGCGTACACGTCGCGGTTTATGCCGTAAATGCCAAAGGTCGAAGTCAGCCTGCTATTCTCACTGAAGTTACGTATCGAGATGCCGAGAAACGTACTGGTAAGTGAACTTTTATATTCTATTATCTTTTTCCTTTTCTTTTTCTAATTTGCATTATATCAAATTATTCCGTATTTACCATCTTTTCTTTTTTCCCCTGGATAATCCTATAAATTATCTAAACAATATATGAACCACATATAACAGGATAGATATTCTTTTCGTACGTCAAAGGACAAGAGACAAAAGTAAAACCAAGCTTGATACTACTTCCTGCGCTTCCACGACGATTTATCACGTCCAGAACAGATCGCAAATACATTTAAGGTTACCTTATGAAAGTGAACAATGCGAGGATGACGTAGCTTAGAAGAGTCTGTGAAATGGTGCTTTATCTAAGATTGCCTGAAAAACAAGCGGCTGGATATAATGTACGTAAGCCGTCACACGACAGAATGAATAATTTCCTATCACGTGCCATGTATCCAACCAACTGAATTAGCACGGCTGCAAGCCTAGAGCGACTGAAACGATAGAAATGTGAACAGCGTAATTGCCCGTACCATACCCTAAAAGATATATTCTTAAATGTTGGATAAATGCCGAAGAGATAATTCGATCGTATTGGTAACCGGTCAAGATCTTAATAAGATTAGTAAGAAACAGTCGATGAATCTCTTCGATCGACAACGCGTTATCGTTCGTAGGATGCCGTAGGGATTTCACACGGGTGGTATCCCTTTTGGGAAACGAATGGGCTTACTCGCGCGGGTGGTGTCAACGGTTGGGAGTAGTAAGTAAGACGGATCACCCACCCTCACGAGACAACACTACCGAACTATCAACGCACTACACCCATTTCTCTCTCTCTCTCTCTCTCTCTCTACTACTACTACTACTACTACATATATGTTGCACTATTTACCCAAGGATAAGATAACCATGATCCGACGACAAGTTTCGTGTCACTTTCGAAACGTTGACAATACGTTCATTCGACTTCGACTACATCGCAACTAAAAATAAAAAAAAGAAACAAAAAAATTGAAATCGAGAAAACAAAAAAAATCTCATTAATTGTGACTTCGGTATGTTGTCCGAACTTGGACAACATACCGAACTCAACTTGGATCGCCATCTTGTTGAGGTGAAGTTATTATTAACCGTTTTTTTCGTTCCAATACGTACCATGAATATTTTCTAACGACGCAACGAACCGGCGTCGAATTAAGGAAAGCAATTACAGATAATGGTTCCAGCAGCGCCCAACTCCGTAACCGAGGAAAAGCTAGAAAAGAAAAGAAAGGAAGAACGAGTAGGAGGGAAAAGTAGAAGGGTGTAAAGAGGAGATAGAAGAGAAAGAAAGAGGAAAAGAGAGAAAGAGGAAAAGAGAGAAAGAGAGAAAGAGAGAGCCATCTAGAAGAGATACGAATGTACCGGATGGTCATTAAGCGGCTCTAGCTACTCTCCTTCTTCCTCTCTCTCTCTCTCTCTCTGTTTCTCTTCCTTTCTTTCTCTTTCTCTCTAACTCTCGCACTATCATGACCCCACTCTCATGCCCTATTCCCTTCTTTCTCTCGTCTTTTTAGACATTAAGCCGTTTCGCGTGCGGTAATTTTCCCGGGGTCATTTTTGCCGCTCTTCTTGCTTCACCGTTAACTTCACTTAACTCTGTTTACCCTCGTCGTCATTTTTCTTTTCCCGTCCCTTCTCCTTCGACGACTTTCTCCTTTCTTCCTCAGCCGTCCAGCAGCCTCTCGTCAGAACGTTCTCGTTGAAAGCTGCCGAGCATCACGTCGAGGGCAGACTCGCCTTACAACTACGACGCCTTCGTCCTACGGCAACAGTTTTTTTTTATCACACACCTTCGCCAACTTATTTTGTCGTTCTATGTGGGGAGATGTCTTTTTATTTATTTATTTATTTTCTTTTTTTCTTTTTCTTTTCTTTTCTTTTCTTTTCTTCTCCTTTTTTTTTTTTTTTTTTTTTTTTTTTTGACGGACCACGGCAGAGAAATATAATTAGCGGAGCTTCTCTTTCTTTTTCTCTTTCTTTGGTGACAAAAAATGTCGCTCGGTGCAACGTTTCTTTTACTCCGACTACATCAGTGCAACCGGACAACGAATTAAATGAGAAAGCAATTAGCCCTTTTGAAAAGATGAATAATGAACGTTGAAAAGGATCATAGAACCTCTAAGGCTAAATTTAAAATATATTATTTAACATTATCGAAAGTGAAATAACGAGGCAAAAGGGGACGCTGCTTCTAATGGCCGGTACGTGCCTAAACCGCAAATCTCCGTCCAGTCCGCTTTTCGGGTCGAGTTTTATAACATAGTTCATCGTCTCAATGGTCGATCGATGGTCTCTATGATTCTCTTCGGTATCGTTGCTTCTCTCAATCCATTACTATTCCATTAACAATGAACGGCTGTTCTCGTAGTTATAAACGAGATATACCACGCTTTTCAAATCGCCAAACGAAATGGTACACGTCAAAGACAAAGTCATGAAACGCTTTCCGGATGTATTAACCATCTCTCATGTTCGTGTTATTTGCTTCGTTAATGTGAGTAGAGTTGGATATAAATATGTAGGAGTATACGCGTGAACGAAAGAGAAAGAGAGAGAAATGGTTAAAGGAAGAGTCAAAGTAGCAACGTATATATACCAAGCGGTTAGCGGCCGTTATCAAAGTGGCAGCGGCACACGATATTAACCAACAAGCGCGCCCTGTTAAAACTATTTATAACTTTTGGACTTGTGCCAACCGCGCTCATGTCGGTTTCGCGCTGTACTCGCCTTCGGAAGTCACGTTTCACCCTCGAGTTATCGTATCCACTGTAAATTGTATAACAAAAACATGATGGTCAGACTACTAAAGAGTAGCTTTATTATTACGAAGAACAAGACAAGCGCTCTGGTAGCGAATATAATATATACCAGTCTCATTCTAATGACAACGAAAAATAACTAATCTCTCTCTCTCTCTCTCTCTTTCTTTCTCTCTCGTTCACTCCCCGAATGTAAGAAAAGAATTTTTTCACGAGATTTATAAAAATCTTCAATGAAACTTCTGTCACAAAAATAATAATTTAATTCATAAATTCACAGCCATATTTTAATAGATAAATCTCTATATTATGACAAGTAAAAAAAATATTATCTAAAGAATGTACATACAATTACAAAGTCTCCGAATTATATAGGATTAAAAGAAAATGCTCAAATTGTTTATCTCCGTGTCTCAATACATCCTATGCAACATATGCATACGAGAAACTCAAATTACAAATTGTATGATACTTCCCTTCGTAGGTATTGCAAATGTTTGATAACATTAAATCGGGTCAAGACATGTACGTATCACGTCTTGAGATATGAGTATTTCCTTTTACATTTCATAACTCAGAAACCATCATACGTACGAATTTAGTTCAAACAAAATTTTTTTCATTTTTTATAACGTAGATCGACTATCTGAAGTATACACTCCCACTATATTCAGCTACATTTGTACATATGTATGTGTGTGTGTACATATATCCATTTCCACAAGTGATATCGCAATTTTGTACAGTACTAGAAAACACCCTCGAAATTCCTCAAACTGTTGCAGATCAAAAGCATTAGCCATTAGCACTGTACCATCCGTAACAACATAATACCACAAGAAAAGTATCATAACGAGTTATTCTCTAGTTTCTAAGCTCGTTTCTAAATATAGCTTGAAATTAAGCGAAACGCCGAACCGAAGATTATATGATAAAAATAAAAGAAAAGAGAGAAAATTATAACTTATCAAAGTTAATTTTGACTCATTCAAATCTTTACTTTCTTTATGATCTTGTTATTGATTTTTTTCTCCTCTTGGTCCACATCTCTACGTTGCCTAATGCGGTACAGCTGCGGCAAGATTTCCGCGTTCCCAATCCCACAGGCATAAGAGAAACGATCCTTCGTTTAAATAATGCTTCCATTGCTCCCTAAGCTTTCTCTCTCTTTTTCTCTTTTTTTCTCTTTTCATTTTGTCCCTACCTTCGTTTATTCTAATAGATCTAATAACACTTATCGAAAGGGTGATAGTAATCTTCTTTGACTCCTACCAAAGACATTCTGTCTCTTATTATTATTATTATATTGTTCCCTATCTTATTATACATATATATATATATATGTGTGTGTGTGTGTGTGTGTGTGTGTATGTATATATGTATATATGTATGTATAAGTACCTATATACAACGTCGAATGTTAAGCTCTTTTAATTTGAAATTAACTGAATGGACAGCTAACATTCAATCAAATAGAATAAAGAAAAACAGAGAGAGAGAGAGAGAGAGAGAGAGAGAGAGAAAGATCCCATATCTATTATGTAACATTTTCAGATGATAGCACGTTCTCGATATAGGATCGAGTTAGATCTCACAAAAGAGAGAGTAAGATCGTGGTGATAGCTCGCTTGATACGAATTTGCTCAATTTCGCTAACCGGATCTAACACGTTGTGCGCCTGCGAATAGGAAAATTCAATTTGTGATAATTATACTCGAGACAATCAACGAAGTGCACAGTGTAATGTCGTAGAAATTAGCTTAAGCGTTGAATCGTGGATATAAAGTCTTAAATTACCACGATAATAATCGGTTAATTAATGAAATCGCGAGATCGCCGGTCTATTGCCGGATAATAGCGACTTAGACGAAATATGATTTTGGAAATGGTATTATAGAACTTGTACTTATCCCCAAGGGAGATCTCTTCTTCAAATGTGAAAAACATACGACTGTATTACGCGATAGTTCTTATCTTATAAAGATGTCTTATTTTATCCGATGGTAGTGAACCGTTAAATCGTTTCTAATCTTCCTCCTAACTATCGGACTCGAAGTCAGAAACAGAAACAGAGAAACGGTTTTGATTTGACGTCTGATGGTAGAATTTCTTGAGAGTTTCCGGATTAAGTGTCGCGACTAAAGCTGGAAAATGTCAAATGCAGCGGCATCTCCATGTTAAACTAATACAAGAGAGTATCTATATAATATACATTTCTTCTATATTACATTATAGTAACGATAAATGTAACCAGAATTTGATTTTCCTCTGATTATAATTCTTAGAATCTCATTTATGCCTGGCTAAAAAATTTTATTTAACGGAGGAAAGAAAAATAAATGAATTTTAATTTATAAATAAATGTATAAAAACCAAACAAGAAAAAAAGTTGACATAGTATGTCAATTGTAAAAAGAGAAAAATTTGAAAAAATATATATAATGATAGAAAAGATGAATCAATTTCCAAAGTGTCACAATAAATTTGCAAATTCAATCGTATCTAATCCAGGTCAACAAGGCATTCTGGTCAATCTACAAACTGGTATAAATATCTAACGGCAACGCATCAACCTCATGATCCGTCCACTTCGATAAGAACAAGAATAGTTACGAGAGTAGGAATTAGATGGAATAATTTTGGAGGTGAAACCGTGCCTCGCGGCTATTCGAAATCAGAGAAGTTAGTCGAAAGTCGGTGAAGGAAGAGAGGATAAAAGGGGAGGAGGACAAAGAGATAACGTCGCATCGGATATAGGGGTCTATCCGCACCAATGCTACGCTCGTTGCTACAATAATAGAGATTAGGACGGCTGGCCTTAAGCCTTTCGAGCCTCCGTCGATCGGCCAATCCCTTTGATAAGCGATTATTGTAAACGAAATGTTCGGAATCTGTAACACGATTCTAATCTTTCATCCCTTTTTCCTATTTTTTCTCTCAAATACAATCTAAAATAATATATATATATATATATATATATTATTTTTTTTCTTAATTAATTCTTTCTTAATTAAATAACCAAAAGCTTTCTTATTTATGTAATTATACTCAATACATTACTGATTCAAAAATAATCATTACTTTTCTACAAAATAACGTTACAATAGATTCATTACTTTTTCCTATTCCCTTTTTCCATTATACGTATTTATTTTCAATTTTCTATAGAACCTAAATAAGAATTTCTACTTCTTCCCTATCATGCAGATAATTGCTCTTCGATATCGTATACGTAAACATAAGTATGATCTGATGCAAATCATCATATATCCCTAAGCACATGCATATACGTGTATACAATATTCGCTGAAAGGGACAGAGAGAAAGGGAGAGAGAGAGAGAGAGAGGGCAGTTGGCGAGTCGATCGATGACGAGCTCTCGAAACCGTTCTAGCTGATTGCTATTAAGAGGATACCAAACCGCTCTCGACGTCATTACTTGACATCCTCAATTAACTTCGAGTATGCAAATATCTTCTAACGAGAAATTATTCAACGCCATTACTACATATATTGTGACCAATGAATTCTTTTCAATCATCTACAAAGTCTTGTCATTATTTGAAAGTTTCCAGAAAATGGCAAAATAAAACGGAAAAAGAAATAAGTGGACTCGCACTGCCATGTTTCATTAATTGAAAGTAGAGGATGACTCTAAGTCAGTTTAACCGCCTAAGAGACCAGGGGTGGGAGGGGGAGACTGTATACCAGCGATTTGGGGTTGACCTAAGGTTAGAATTAATCCAGGTGAGCCGAAGTTGGATTTGAGCTTCGGCTAAGCCTGGATTCTTGGTGACTTAACCGACCGCATGACCCTGAATAGCGTCTTACGTTTAACCCCAGAACCGAAACGTCACCGTTGGTGGACTTAAAGAAAAGCTTTTTCACATTCTTCTTCTTCTTCTTTTTCTCTACGAGCTACGTATTCGTCCTCGATCGTCCCTCTCGAAACTTTTTCACTTTTTCTATGAGCAGAACGACCTCAACGATTTTATCTAATCGTAAGCAATTATACGCGAAGAACATAAATCCACCAAGATACCTGCGGGAAACGTTAGATAATATCTCTCTTAGTTCGAAGAAAAATCTTACGATAATATCAAATGTCGTTTACTACTGCGATCATTCTCCTTTTTTTGTTCCTTTTTGTTGGTTTTTTTTCTTCTTTTTTTTTTTGTTTTTTTTGTTTTTTTGACGATGCGACAAAGATCATTCATTCTCGTCATATTGTCTCTTTTTTAGATTACCTTCTGGCTCGGATTCTCGAAATCTCTTCGAAATACGAAAAAAAAGTTCAATGACTTTCGACTTCGTAGCTTTTCCGTGATCCGTAAGAGCTCCTTGTTGGACCTTCGTCCTAAAGGAATTTTTCTCAAATACTAGCACCGGAAGCGGACACAGAGCCTGTTCTGACCCTACGGCAAGCTCGATTAGTGATCTAAACTTCGATGAACTTGGGATTCGAGACTCCACTGGGATATGCGATCTGTTCTCTTCTCTTCTCTTCTCTTCTCTTTCCTCGAGGATTCTCTTAGTCCTTTCTCGGAGGATCGGCAGTAAGATCCGGTTTATCTTTACTACCCTGCCGGCAGACGTTTCTTCGCGTAGAACTCGATTAAACTTCCATTGTAACTTTTACGAGACACTGTTGGAAGCTTAGGAGAGTAAACGATGGTGAACCGTACCTGTTATCCGCCATGAAAAGCCTTTCCGAGAATGCCACGACTTACTAGAATATAGATAATAATCGAATGAAAAATAATTGTAATTCGATCGACTTGGTGCTAGCTAACTTAAGTCTAAATAAAAAAGAAAGAAAAGAAAAAAAAAATAGAAGAAAAGAATCAAGAGCAAAGAACATGATATATTCCGGCCATTGGACATACAAATTTATGTCATTTTAAAAAAAAAGATGATGCTACCTCAGCAACAACGACGCATATCTCTACACGAAAACGAAAACGATGATGTAGCATTTGACAAAAAGAAAAGATCGAATAAAGAAACAGAGAGAGAGAGAGAGAAAGAGAGAGAGAGAAAGAGAGAGAGAGAAAGAGAGAGAGAGAAAGGAAGAGAGTGAAAAGATATAGGACGTCGTTCTTGTAAATCCGTAGAGCTCGTCGACGACTCACTTCGAAATCTCATTTATCTCCGTTTCGTAAAGTTCTCCATTGGGGAAGGTGCACACGTCGTTGTATAGGTTTCTTCATGGATGCCACGAGAGCCGATGAGTTTTCGTCGCTTATATACGTTTGCACGTCTCCCCTACGTGCCTCTCGCACTCCCTTGAATCCCTAGAATCCTCATTTACGGTCCAGTTTATTCCCTATGAGAAAATGACAACGACTATACACGGTATAACGTCACGCGTGGCGTTAAAATGGTTTTTGCGTTAGGCAACCATCATTTTCCGTACGATTAAAGTCAACTTTTACAAATCTTAATTCTCCCCGTAAAGTTCGTCCTCTCATTCTTCTTCCTTTTTTATCTTTTCTATCTCTTACGTGTAGAATACGTTCACGTTAGAAACCTAAACGAAAAACGAAGTTATTCTATCGCATCGTTCGAAAGAACACACATGATCGTGACCATACAAATTTTCAACACGAACATCATATGAACTAAGTGACATTAAATGAGTCGATTGAATATCGCCGGGATTGCCGACAAATTTTGTCCATATCCATTTTGTCCTTGCAAACTTATTAATTCAATTACGAACAAATTCGATTAAAGCATACTACCCGCCATAGATATACTTCTCTTTTTGATAAGCCGTCATGTATGTATATACCGGTCGATGTATTGCGAATATTTACCAAGAGATCGTTTATAAAGTTGAACGATTACTTTTGTTTCCTGTGTATCGTGTTAACGAATGATTCATTAAGGGCAATTTTACATACGCATATTATCACGTGTTGTTAATCTTTCGACATAATAAAATATTACTCAACTTGTGAGCATCCACTTTATGTTTCAACCTCGACATTTACCCTATTATTTCGTTAGATTTTATTTTAAATTTTATTCAAACATTATCTCTTTTTATTTATCGATTCCGTTTTATCGGAATAAAGCTAGATAGCCACTCATCAACGTTGAGCCACATAAAAGCCACATAAAGGAACAAGAAGAAAGGAAAATAGCCTGAAAAATAACGATCGGTTAAGAGACTCCGCATTAATGCTTTTCTAAGAAGTAACGTTGTAAGATAAAACCGTAAAAACACTTAAGGTCCTAAAGAGAAGGAGTAAAAGGATAATGCATCCTAAGCCATATTCATAATTTTTTTTTCTTTTTTTTTTTTTATATTAAATGATACTTATTACGAAGAGAGCATCGTTAATGAAACTTACCGGTATTTCTATCTTTTTTGTTCTTCTTCTTCTTCTTCTTCTTCTTCTTTTTTTTTCTTTTTCTAATGTTTCTCTATGTAAT